>NC_137688.1:41764537-41777037 GCF_963989245.1 Nansenia antarctica
CACTCCCTCTCCTTTCAACTCTCCTTTTCTCTCTCTCTCTCTCTCTCTCCTCCACATTTCTTGTTCCTTCTCTTCCTCCACTTTTCCATCTCGCTATCTCTTTGGGGCTTTTGACACAATATCGCCCAGTTTGCCTTTGGTGGAGAACACAGTGTGTACTGTGTGTGTGTGTGTGTGTGTGTGTGTGTGTGTGCGCCTGCAGAGAAGGAAGGTGGGAAGGTCACTCAGACAAGGCCATCCAATGGACACAAAGGCCTCGATATGATCTGGCCTCGCATGATAGGACATAACCTCAAACACGGCTGATGTCAAGGATGAAAAAGTCACCTTACACACACAGACGGGAACGAGAGACGCAGGTCAAAATCCTGTGGCAGGACAACACATTAGAAGACTCCTCCTGCACCCTGGGCCAGTGTTTGAGCCAGAATGGAGTTGGCCTGCCATTTGGCTATTCCCCAATTGCCATGACGGTAATGAGTCCCTCATAGGTATTTCTTCTAAGCAGGGCTGTCCACCACTATGCCTGTTCTAAAGTCAGTGTGTGAACCTCATCAGAGGCATGACGGTGAAGTATTTAGGTATTTCCATGGCAGCATCAATCAACACACACACACACACACACAAAAACTTACCCAGCAAAATGTTCTCAAAATCACACAAATTGAAGTGTGTGCGTGTGTGTGTGTGTGTGTGTGTGTGTGTGTGTGTGTGTGTGTGTTTGTGTGTGTGTATAAATATGTGTGTGAGCCAAGCTCAGCGGTCCTCTATTCCCAGCCTGTGACACATTGAAGGCATTTGCCTCTTTACGCCTACTGGGTTAATAGGCAGGCTTTTCAATTAGAGGTGATTTTCACCACAAGGCTGGATGAGGTGGCACAGCTGCCTGGGTGCCTGCTGCTCTCACTGGCACTCACTCCCCCTCTCTCTCTCTCTCTCTCTCTCTCTCTCTCTATCCTTGTGCTTTCCGTCACACACTCTCTCACTCACCCCATTGCTATTGCCCCCCCCCCCCCCCATACACACTATGGCCCTGGACGAATATCACACTCTCTGAGAAAATCAGAGGGGGCCCACACAGCAAGGTGTTGTTTTTGTCTCATTTGTTCTTTTTCCTCACTATGATCTCCCCAAGCACCAGCGCGTTGCTGTCAGAGGGTAAGCTGTCTGTGTGTCTGTGTGTAATTGCAGGGGGGTGGGGGGGCAAAGCCTCAGACGCCATCCCCCTTCCGTTTGCATAACTGGTTAGGCCCTAATCAAAAGTGAAACATCAATTCTAGGGCCCCCCCTTAAACGAGAGGCAGGTAAGTGGAGGAGGGGAGTGGTGGTGGAAGCGAATGGGGGGCAGCTTTATTACCTAGTCCTGGCGCGGAAGTTGGTTCTAAGAGGCTGTGACCTTGGCGCCTCGCTGCCGATGCGCCGCATCCTTCAGCTCTCATCAGAGACCGCCGCGTCAGACGCCAGAAATGGGGTGTGACAAAAACAAGGAGACAATTGGCTCCAGCCAGGCGGAGGAGGAGAGGAGCGACTTGAGACTGTGATACGGATGTGTGTGTGTGTGTGTCAGTCTGTATGGCTGTGTGTGTATGGGTGTGTGTGTGTGTGTGTGTGTGTGTTAGTCTATATGGGAGTGTGTGTGTGTCAGTCTGTCGGGGTGTTTGTGTGTGTGTGTGTGTGTGTGTGTGTGTGTGTGAGTGTCAGTCTGTATGGGTATTTGTAGCTGATTCTCACTGTAGACATGACTAAATGAGAGGTGGAAGAAATGTTGCAGCTCACACGCACAGACACACACAGACACACACAGACACACACAGACACACACACACACAGTACCTGATATGGGAACCAGAGGGGGAATTTCTAAGTGACTTGTGGGAGAAAAGGAAGAGCAAAGGAAAATATAAACATGTCATCATTGTTGCTTCCAGATTCATCATCACAGTGCTGCACATGATGAGGGAATCGTTCGTTCAAAAAACGAGATATGAATACTAGGCAATGGAAAATCGACAGTCTGAAATGTATAAACTACAGGAGGCTCCAGATAAGAAATAGGCCATTGTAAAATGACCTCATAATGATCTGAAAATGTCTGGGGGAAAAGGAGAGTTGAATGGGTAGAGAGTGCACGCACACCTCTCCACTCTGCCCTCCCCATTTGACCTCCTCCAAATTCAGTCTCCTGCCAGGATTACCGGCAGTGCTTGAAAAAAAATGAGCTCCTCTCCTTTTCAACAGTCCATTTTGAACCTCCCTATCAAGTGAGCTTATGCTAAATCCCTCAACGCTACAAGCAGGAGAGGGGGCGGGGGGGGGGGGGGGGGGAAGTATTTTCACCTTCCATGTCCAAGCACCAAGGTCATCTGGCCGTATCTGAAAATCACAGGGAGAGGAAGAAAAAAAAAGAAGGGCTACCAGTACATTGTGCCCGGTGCTGAGGCGAGATCATTTTACAGGGAGAGCCAGGGGATTAGAGCAAAGTGCCAAAGTTAACCCCAAGCAATCAGGCCCTTCTCTGTCTCTTAACTAGCGCCAACGTGGGGGGGGAGGAGGGGCTGGCTAGCCTCGGAGCCCTGGACTGACGATAGAGCTTTACTGGAGTCCCTGGATACAGGGGGAACAGCCAGAGTGTTTTTAATACACTGTCTTTTGATTTGCTTTTTAAATCTGGGGTAAGGTAATGGGGGGGGGATTTGACAATTGTGTATGTGTAGCCAACCCTGGTGTGTGCTCAGATGACTGTGTGTTTCACACTGTGTGTGTGTGTGTGTGTGTGTGTGTGTGTGTGTGTGTGTGTGTGTGTGTGTGTGCGTGCGTGTGGCTGCATGTGTCATGTGTGTTTGCAGGTGTATGCATAGTGTGTGTGTGTGTGCAGTGCTCAGGGTGTGTTCAAGCCCACACTGGAGGGACTGCCCCAGTTGTAAAGGAGGCGAGGTTGGAACGCCGGTCACCAGACAGACACCCCCCGAGAAGTGGTTCTGCGAGCGTGTTGACAGGGAGAGTACTGTACTGTCTGGAGTGATGTGTGTTTTAATCCCTTTCTCTGGGCTTAGTCACAGTCAGATTTCTCTTCCACTTGCCAATTAACATCCCTTCATTATAAATTTCCCTCTGGTAATTTATTTATCCGTTTCAGTAAGATTCCGTCTGAACTCCGCTGTTTGTTCGCGACTCTCGTTTGACGCGTAGCCGCACATGCATTGAGGGGAAAGGAACACTGTATGGAGGAAACAGAGAGGCAATGAGATGTGTTCCTCGTACTGTAAGATTAGCACGTTCCATACTAAATCGACATTTCAACATGCTCACAATGCAACAGTCCCATGGTATTCCTGGTTGGGGCCTTGTAACTTCTTCATCCCCTAACTCCTGGTTTAATTCAACATCTCCATAGTGATTTCACCTGTCACAGCATGTCAAAACAAAACAGTCTCATGATGGATCTAGTCATGTCACCGGCTCTATTCCAATATTTACTTATTAGAGTGCATGTCTAATACATGGCTTCATTCTACAGGTCTATTGGTACATACGCACTCTTCCTGTTGACATGATGCCAGGGTGAGTATACTGATGCCAGGCGGAGACATGCACCCACACATGCACGCACACACAGACACACAGACACAGACACACACACACACACACACACACACACACACACACACACACACACACACACACACACACACGGCCACTCATAACATGTTTAAATAAGGCATGAAATCAAGCCTGAAAAGTGGAACACCGTCAAGAGCTGTTGGCAGATTCTGGGCTCAACTCTGGCATTTCACATTGTGAAGGTCTTTAGAGAGGAAGTGAATGGTGAAATAATTGCATAATGTTACCTTATCAAATCACATTTGGGAGGATTGAATTTTTCCACAGTATAATAGCTGGCAGACAGATAATGTGGTGTCTGGGTGCCAAGGAGGAATTCATCCTTTTACTGGAGTCATTTAGGTTAGACTGACATGATGGCATTACATATTCATCCAGGGGAACCCAGCTGAGATCTGAGAACAGGCCATGTGTGTGTGTGTGTGTGTGTGTGTGTGTGTGTGTGTGTGTGTGTGTGTGTATGTGTGTGTGTGTTCGAGGTGGCAGAGGAAACAGAGCCGGTGTGTGTGTGTTTGTGTGTGTGTGTGTGTGTGTGTGTGTGTGTGTGTGTGTGTGGTTGTTTGTGTGTGGGGGTGGGTATACCAGTAGGGGTCCATTACCCCATCCCAGCAGGCAGGCAGAGATACACACAGTGCCTAACAAGATGGAACTTACCAGGGAATTGGTAGCTGTAGCTCGGGGCAAAACCAGTGTATCCACGGCCGTACGTCGCAACGATGTTTGGGTAGCCTTGGGAGGAGAGGAGAATAAAGAGTTGTGTTAGCCCATGCTGGCCTACCATCACTTTGACACAGATGCGCACATATACATAAGTACGGTACACATACACACACACGTGTGAACGCAAAACACCCACACACAGAGTTCTACTGCTGCCTCTGCTAATGTGAGTCCTCCCACCCTCCCCCCCCACCATCCTAACCCCTCCTCCGTCTTCCTCCGTCCTCCCCTCCGTCTCGCTACCCTTCCTACCTCCCTTTCCCTCCTCCTCTTCACTGTCATTGATCGATAACTTCTCTTTTATAGAGCGGGCTAATCGATCATGAAGGACATGGTGGTGCGAGAGACAATGAGTGACTGAGCTTTGTGCCAGGACATTAGGGATTAGAGAAGGTGTCTAACGCTAACGCTAGCAAGGATACTGAACAGGAGCACGGGGGAGGGGAATGTGATCGAGCGATTGCTTAAAGTCACTCCAAAGTAGCAAAAAAGACACTGAGTCTGCTGTTTGGGAATTTACTTGCAATCTGCTAAGTTTTGTGTTTTTGTCATCTTTGCTGAGGCAGAAATGTTTAATGACGATAGTTCAGAAGAGCTCCTTAACGTTTCCGATTTCATTACTTCCAATATAGCTGTGACGGTTTCGTGTGTGTGTATGTGTGTGTGTGTGTGTGTGTGTGTGTGTGTGTGTGTGTGTGTGTGAGAGAGATAAAACACCATATCAGCAGTGTTTGCCACACTGCATCCGCTGGACCACATCCTAGTCACGGTAGAAGAGGGGGGTGAAAGTGGGATGGGACCCAACACACATGCTGGACTTGTACAGTTGCCAACTTGTAGCTCTCGCTGTGTGTGATTGTGTGTGTGTGTGTGTGTGTGTGTGTGTGTGTGTGTGTGTGTGTGCGTGTGCGTGTGCGTGTGTGAGCTGTCACAGTCCAACTGAGTCTCATTGGACAGTTAAAGTCAGATGAGCTTGTTGTTCAAATCCTGCCTCAGTGGTCTCTTGCTGCTCGCAAACAGCAATAGCAGCAGTTTAATCGACGAACGTTGTGTGTGTGTGTGTGTGTGTGTGTGTGTGTGTGTGTGTGTGTGTGTGTGTGCGTGTCTGTGTCTGTATGTGTGTGTGTCTGTGTCTGTGTGTTTGTGTGTGTGTGTGTGTCTGTGTTGTGTGTGTGTGTCTGTGTTGTGTGTGTGTGTGTGTGTGTGTGTCTGTGTGTCTGTGTGTGTGTGTGGGTGTGGGTGTGTGTGTGTGTGTGCGTGGAGCAGCGACAATGATAAATGAAAGCCTTACTTGGAGCCAAAATGGAGTGAATACCACTTGCAGGGAGGCTGACACAAATAACATTCTCAGTGAAAATATAGCTCTTACAACTCAAGCGAATGAGTGACCTCATTTCCTAGATCGCAGACCTGGTTTCCCCCGGTTTGGAAATTGGCAGTTCACAGTGAACACCTGGCAATATCGATCGATAGTGTTTGCAGCAGCCTTTTAGTGATCAATATTTTTTTATTAATCTTAATTCCTCGTTTTATGTTTGGGTTTTTTTGGACACCGCATTATATTGCTGTTAACGTTTTATTGGAATTTCTGTTTTGCTGTTTTCACATGTGGACAGGAGTGTGACGGCCCAGTCTCACCCTGGCCTCCACCTCACCGCCCTCACGGCCATGACACTGTTTACTGTTCCTCTTAAAGAGGAGTCAATGCAAACTGCCGGAGCTAAATATACATGACAGGCTTTTCCTGTGCCATTTGGAGAGCTGGCAAAAAGGAGGGAGAGAATGTGTGTGTGTGTGTGTGTGTGTGTGTGTGTGTGTGTGTGTGTGTGTGTGTGTGTGTGTGTGCGGGTCTTTGGTGGGGCTCTATTGACAGTAGGTGATTAACACAGTGACGGGCCAGCACCTTAGGAGGGTGGTGGTGGGGGGGGGGGGGGCAGGATGGGGAGCGGGGGGGGAGGCTTGTCAGCAGAATGAACAAGGAAACTGCCGCCAGGTCTATCAGCACTCTACTGTCTGTGGGCCTACTGTACTGTAGGTAGGCATAGGCACCAACACACACATCCTCACACCCTTAGTTATGCCATAGTGTTTGTGCAGTTATACACAATGATACATACACACAGCACACAACACACACTCAGCATGTCCTTCTCAGTTGTGCTATCTGCATTAGAATTCTGAATTATGCAGACATATAGCAAGACACGCACACACACGCACACACATATACACCTATACACACACACACACACACACACACACACACACACACAAACAAAACACAAACACAGTATTCAGATGTCTCTGGTGTTGTCAAGTAGTTCAAGTACATCTCGGAAAGAAACAATGATATAGACTGAGAGGTAGTGAAGAAAAAGAAAAAAGGGAAGTAGTGTGAGAGACTGTCTCAGACACCTTTCCAGGTGGCTGAGCAAGCTTTGTGCGCGGCAATAAAAAAAAAAGCCAGTGAGAGGTGTATAGGACACATGTCATCACAGCTGTGGCTGTGGTTGTGGCTGTGGGTGTGAGTGTGGCTGTGTGTGTGTGTGTGTGTGTGTGTGTGTGTGTGTGTGTGTGTGTGTGTGTGTGTGTGTGTGTGTGCTTGTGTGCTTGTGTCTACCAACACCTTGCCTTGTTTACAACATAACATAACCAGGTGTGAGGAACCTGTTCACACTCCCGCTTTATTCTGTCTCACATGAACGGTGACAAACAAAGAAGATCTCGAACAAGAAGCTCAATGAGAGGGGATGGAAACATCAAAACTAAAGGATTTGGTATTGGGGAGGGGGGTGGGGAGGGGGTTGGGGGGGTGGGGGCTGTTGAGTCAAGGCACAGACAGGACAGGAAGTGATTCGGCGCCATGTTCCTGGGCGGGCTCCTCTGTCTCTGTCTACAAGCAAGGTGGTAAATAAAGACCTGTCACTTTTATCTGGCCCCTGCTGGCTGCCACGTTGAGCCAATCTCTGCGCTCGTATTAGCATTCATGCTAATGCACCTATTTTATGGCTCAACGGTTCAGATTCATTTTAAAATCAATTATCCATCTGGTAAAGCCCGTACTCAGCGCACAGATTAAATGTTTATTAATTTCTGCAAACATACATGCAGGCCCTAACACAATAAAGATAAATGGCTCGATTAGGTGCCGTAAACAAAGGAGCACGAGATAGGGGCTTCTTAATGAGATTTTGGCACGTAAGGAATTACTGTTCCTTAAATAACCAGTCTTGTTGCATTTTTTATGCAAATGAGCAAATGGATTGTTTCGCTGTCCTGCTTTTCCAATTTCATTCAGATAAGGAGCGTCGTGCCGCGAGAGAGAACTCTGTAGTTCATATTCCCTCATCGTCCTCCCCTTTGCCTCCCTCTCTCCATCCTCCGCTCCGCCTCCCTCTCTCCATCCTCCCCTCCGCCTCCCTCTCTCGGTCCTCCCAACTGCCTCTCAAACCTCTCTCCTCCACTTTGAACCTTTTCCATCAACTCTTGGCCTTTCCCACAGTTGAGCATATCTGTTGACAGGTGTATTACAATGTGGAAAAAAAAAGAAGCATGATTTGTCTTCCCAAGACCAGTTCAGTGTGAGTTAGTGGCTCACAGGATATCAGGGGTCAAAAGCTTGAGGCTTCTGGTGGGGAGTCAGAGGCTTGATGAAGATGAACTATGTCTTAAGACAGCACTCCTCCCCCCCAGAATGAAACCCGGAGATATCCCTAATTTCGTATCCTATTATTCAGCACTCTTCAGGCAGATTAAATCATACATTTATAATTTAACATTACTTCAATTTTCCTCTTCATTTAGTTCTGTAATGCATAGCCCTGCTCCGTTGGTTTGTGTGTGTGTGGGGTGGGGGTGGGGAAGGGGGGGGGGGGGGGGGGGGGCTGGGTGCGGTGGTAACGGGATGTTTGAATAGAAATATGAATATCAATAGCATATTTCACGCAAGGCCCTATGAGGATGCTTCATCAAGCTAAATTACGGGCGGGGCGACCTATCCTGGCGCCTCCATTAGTCGACATTGGGATTCAGCAGCCGCCATCAAACCATTTATTTGCTTCAGTTACTTTCAGCAGACGATCAATCTCACAGTAATTATCTCTTGTCACGAAAAGCAGAGCTGAAGCTCAGGCGGGAGGGGGGAGGGGGGGGGGGTGGGCGCGGGGGTTCTCGGAATCCTTGTTTCCTTGTCAAATCTACAGAAAATGGGAAAACACATTCTCTGGACAGCAACGAGTGGGGGTGTGGGGTGGGGGGGGGGTCTGCATTGTCTGGAGGTGGAGAGAGAGGGTAGAGGAGGAGGTAACGGTGTCACAGAGTCACCAACAGTCTGTTGCAGCCTTCCCCCCAACCTAGCTGCTGTGTCAGTGTGCATGTATGAGGCAGAGATCTCAGCACCTGGAAGATCAGGATTACCAAAGCTGCTGTCGCATGAAACACTACTGGGCTGACACTATGGAGTCAGACAGCTGACCCAACGGTACATGAACAAATACTATTTTTATGCAGAAATCAGATTACAATTCAGTTTTTTTTTCATTTTGCGTGGAATAAACGTGGAATTATTTCCACACGTTATTAACATTACGTTAACATTCGTTCAAGCGTTTGGTGGCTGTCGAACTCGATAAAGACACTGTGCTAACTACTTACTGAGCATGCCCATGCCCAGCATGAAGGCGTCCATGGTGTAGGGTAGACCCCTGGCTCTGCCTCGTGTACCCGGCGGAAACATCACCTCCTTGGGCTGGGCCTTCTTGCACTCTACCTGCGGGGTGACAACATGCAGGACCAAACGTCAGTTAGAGGACATCTCACTATCACATAGTCCCATACACAGACAGCAGCGGAGGCTTGGTGGAGGTGGAAATCGGAGGATGGGCTCATTGGAGCGCATGGAACAGGATAAGGAATGGTATCAACCATGGTATCTCGTGATACCATTTCTCATTGCATTTCATTGCGTTTCAATGAGTCTGTCCTCCGATTTCTACCTCCACCAAGCCTCCCCTATAAAGGCCCCAGGATGGTCCGGTGAGGGGTGCCACTAGACGGCCGTCTGACCTCACCACATCCTTCATTTTGGGATGAATGAAGAACAGCAATAGCGGAAGGAGGAGAGGTACGTTTATTGTCTTTCCCTCTCTCCTCCTACTGTTGAGATGAGAACCCGTGCTCTCGCTTTTGGTTTTATTTCTCTCTGTTTGCTGAAGCGAGCAGGACTGTGTCCCGGGGCAGAGTTTGTTAAATGTTCTCATCTCTCTCTCCGTTGCCGTGCTCTCGTCTGGCTCTCATCAGTCGACTGAGACCCCCCCCCCCTCCACACACACACACACACACACACACACACACACACACACACCCCCCCCCAAACGAACACCCTCAGTGCTCAGGGTGTCATCAGCGGCGCCTGTTAAAGAGGCCTGGCTGGCGCTTCCCCGTTATAACTGAACTAATTACATGGATGGCTCAGGTTTCAGTGCTGATGAGATCCTTCAGCTCTTAATGAAAATATAAAGGGGACCCGTGGTAATGGGGGGAGTGTGGGGGTCGAAGCTGGCTGGCTGTTATCACGGCAGTGGAGAGAAGAGGGAGGGCGGCTTGACAGTGTGTGTGTGTATGTGTGTGTGTGTGTGTGTGTGTGTGCGTGCATGCATTCATTTGTTCATTCAGGTACCCTTATTATTAAGAGTTCCTGAGATTCTATAAATGCTGCTAGCAGGCAAAATGTCATTTGTTTGTAACATATCAATTCTGCGCTGTGAACTGTACTCATTGGATTCTTGCTTCTACGTATAGTATTCTATAGTTCTATAGTATTTTGCATACCACCACATTTCCAATACTTGGGATGTATATTACCCTCCTATACTTCATCCTTCTATGTTCTATCTATCCATCTAATGACTTCTATGGTGAAAATGTGACATTGTCATGAGCCTCACTGTTGTGTTTGGCAGTGAGAGATTGGCAGTGCCACCCAGGCCCAGGGAGCAGGCAGCCATGGGGGGGCAGACACCACCTGCCAGGTTCTTACTTGGGGGTAATTAAGAGACCCCCAGGGGTACATACACACGAGCACGCGCACACACACACACACACACACACACACACACACACACTCACAGAGAGAGGGAGAGAGATCATATATCATCTGAAAATGGTGAATCATTTCATGGGTGAATCATCTGAAACGGTGAATAATTTCAACATGAGCTATGATTTCTCTAATTTAGCCTTTTCCCTTCACAGTGTAGGTGATGAGGTTCTGAAAATACTCTCTGATCTATGAAGCTATGAGGGGTGTTTTACAGCTCAATTAGACATTTTAAAAGAAAGGTTTGGACTGCTATTTCTCTTACCCACACTGGGAAAATGCTGCCTTAGGTCAGCATCAAAGAATACAGCAATAATAAACAGGGTACTATTGGTAGTATTGGTAGTTAGTCCCACTTTGGGCTCATGCGCACACTTTTGTGGACACACAAAGTCTCACAGTCACACATGCACATACGAAGGAGACCTGAGTGAACTTACACTCAAAAACTTGAGATGCGTTTGATTTAATTAAGCTTTCACGCAATTTTGAACACGTCTTGCTTTGTACCAGGCAAACTAAATCAAGTGCAGCTCCAGTATTTGACCACAGTCTGCCACACACATGCATGCACACACACACTTCTATAACATCACACCTCATATTCTCCAGAATCACAGCCTCCACATTTAAAACCTTTAAGAAAGTGTCAGAGGTGGAAACGGATAATCAGCACTTTCTCTCTTAAGAGGAAAATTTGCTCCTTCAAGCATATTTGTTTAGGAGGAAGCTCTACATCTGACAGACTTGATACAGCCAAAGAGAGAGAGAAAGAGAGAGAGAGAGAGGGATGGAGAAGGGGAAGGAGAAGGAAAGAAAGTTGCCTCATTCACACAACAGATTCATTGTCACGTCTCTTGTATTCTGGTGCGAAGAACTGCAGTGTGCTGCAGAGCGCTGTGCCGTTAGGGTGAGTCATCCCTCAGTACTACAGTAATGTCATGCAGACAACCAAAGGCACTTCAACCCAAAACAACGGCAAACCTGAAGAAAAAAGTCTTGTTTTGTCGAACTGTAGATAGATTTATTGAGTGTTTATTGGGTGCTAGATCTCATGTATCTGATGTATGTATATTGAAAAACCATCATAAACATTAAAAAAAGAAGAAAGAAAAGAATCCTGTCCCAGTCAGCCTTGATGTCAACATCAGTGTGAACAGTGTATGTTGTAAACAGTGGCGTGGTCTGATCTGTCTACTGCAACAGCATCTCAGACCTCGATCTCTTCTCTGAATCCCCATACTGTACATAACAGCACACCATTAGGACCACTCACACCCCCACACAACCACATCCCCCATCATGAGAAAAGCTCACAGGCAACAAACTGTTCACATTTACGGAGAGACGGAGGAAGGGATGAGGAGAGGAGGGAGGGGAGGACAGACGGAGAGAAAGAAAAACCTGCTCTACTGCCCAGGGGCGCAAAACCGTGAGCTTAGCACTGTGGCATAATTCATGGCAACTTGAATTGAATTACATGGGAGACATGGGGAGCCCCCTGTACATTATTGATACACTCACAGCTATTTTGCCCGACATAGAAATCCATATTTCGCAGACAGAAAAAATAAATGCTGTCAGAGGCTATTTATGCTTCCAAAACAGAACATCTACTTTCACTGGGGCTCTTTGCAAGAGGCAGAGGCGAGCAAATAAAAGAGAGAGTGTGTGTGTTTGCGTGTGTTCTGTGTACAATATTGTTGGGCTCTTCATCAGGGTTGGTGTCCCAGCTGTAGATCACATAGGGGTCTTCCCCTCGCCTCTCCCTCATCTTTCCTCACTACATCTGCCCCACCATTTTATTGCTTTCTTTTCTTTATGTGTTACATCAACTACTGTTAGGAGGCCATAAAACCCAGTTAGCTTTACGATGCCATTTCCACTGGTGTTTGGCAGTTTTGGCAAGGTCAATTATGTACAGGAAATTGTACTCTCACTCTCTTTTTCTCTCTCTCTGCTTTTATCATCCCCTCTTTTTTAAGCAGTGTATTTCCTCCACTTTCCCTTTCTCTCTCTCTCTCTCTCTCTCTCTCTCTCTCTCTCTCTCTCTCTCTCTCTC
>NC_137688.1:41779537-41782037 GCF_963989245.1 Nansenia antarctica
GCCCTGGGTGGGTATCAAACACGGTCGGCCCACGCGGCTGCCAGTCTGGGGGAGGCCTTTCCAAACCTGGCACTAAAGCTAGCGTCAGCCGTCACCGTGTGTAGCCCTTGCATCGCTCACTAAGAGAGAGGAGTCGTTGTAGCTGTAGACAATGAAGCCAAGATGGCAGCTTTCCTTTTAAAAAGCTAAGAGTTGAAGGGGGCACAGATGGTGCGTTTTTAAATGGTGCTGTAAAAAAATAAAAAAAATAATCTAATTTGGACTAAAGCCTGGACACGTCCAAAGGTGGAGGACATCGTTATAGTGCACTTTTTACAATAATTACAATAATGTAGCTGAATATTAGCAAGTGAAATATCAACATTAGGACAGTGGTACCAAGGGATAAATTCAACAATCACCAATGTGCCCCACAATATCCCACCTCCAACAGAGTTGGCATGAGAGGAGCTTGGTAATGGATGCCTGGGTTGAAAGTATTCCATTATTTTTCTTATTCCTCTGTCCTTTTTTTTTTTTTTTACCTCCCCCACTGATGCTAACGATGCATGCAATTCCCCCGTAGCCCAATTTAATGCGGCCAGTCGATGAGCGACGCGGGAGCTCTGGTGAAAGACGGGAAGAATAAAGAAATCACGTCTAAGCCTAGGCACTCCCTGAACAATGAGAGCATTTGATGCACTATCATGTGAAAATCAATAACAGTAGGGTGAGAGCCTGTGGCTCTGCAGTTAGGACACAGTGTCTGTCCGTCCGCCCCTCTCCTCTGTTAGCAAGGCTCCGTGCCGGTTCTGGTTCCAGTTCTGGAGTCTCAGAACCTTGGTGCTTCCTGGCGAACCAGCCCGCCTTCATACCAGTTTAAGCGGAACCACCAGGTCATCAGCGGAGGGTGACGAAGGGGGGGGATAAACTAAAATGTCACAACAAGATGGCGACTAATTCACTGGAAAAGAGGATGTCTTCCACTACAGTAACTGAAATAAATATACTACACTCTTTTGTATAAAAAAAAACACTTTCTAAACACGTTCTCTTACTAGCAAGCTACTCTGTTACTCGCATAGAAATGACCACGAAGTGTCAGGGGGTTGGAGTCAGAGTGTGTCAGGGGGTGGAGTCAGAGTGTGTCAGGGGGTGGAGTCAGAGTGTCAGCAGGTGGAGTCAGAGTGTGTCAGAGGGGTGGAGTCAGAGTGTCAGGGGGGTGGAGTCAGAGTGTGTCAGGGGGTGGAGTCAGAGTGTCAGGGGGTGGAGTCAGAGTGTCAGCAGGTGGAGTCAGAGTGTGTCAGAGGGGTGGAGTCAGAGTGTCCGGGGGTGGAGTCAGAGTGTGTCAGGGGGTGGAGTCAGAGTGTGTCAGGGGGTGGAGTCAGAGTGTGTCAGGGGGGGTGGAGTCAGAGTGTGTCAGGGGGTGGAGTCAGAGTGTATCAGGGGGTGGAGTCAGAGTGTGTCAGGGAGGTGGAGTCAGAGTGTCAGAGGGGTGGAGTCAGAATGCGTCAGGGCGTGGAGTCAGAGTGTCAGGGGGGTGGAGTCAGTGTGTCAGGGAGGTGGAGTCAGAGTGTGTCAGGGGGGTGGAGTCAGAGTGTGTCAGGGAGGTGGAGTCAGAGTGTATCAGGGGGTGGAGTCAGAGTGTATCAGGGGGTGGAGTCAGAGTGTCAGGGGGGTGGAGTCAGAGTGTGTCAGGGGGTGGAGTCAGTGTGTCAGGGGGGTGGAGTCAGAGTGTCAGGGGGTGGAGTCAGAGTGTGTCAGGGGTGGAGTCAGAGTGTGTCAGGGGGGGTGGAGTCAGAATGTGTCAGGGAGGTGGAGTCAGAGTGTCAGGGGTGGAGTCAGAGTGTGTCAGGGAGGTGGAGTCAGAGTGTCAGGGGTGGAGTCAGAGTGTGTCAGGGGGTGGAGTCAGAGTGTGTCAGGGGGTGGAGTCAGAGTGTCAGGGGGGTGGAGTCAGAGTGTGTCAGGGGGTGGAGTCAGAGTGTGTCAGGGGGGTGGAGTCAGAGTGTCAGGGGGGTGGAGTCAGAGTGTGTCAGGGGGGTGGAGTCAGAGTGTGTCAGGGGGGTGGAGTCAGAGTGTGTCAGGGGGTGGAGTCAGAGTGTCAGGGGGGTGGAGTCAGAGTGTGTCAGGGGGGTGGAGTCAGAGTGTCAGGTGGTGGAGTCAGAGTGTGTCAGGGGGTGGAGTCAGAGTGTGTCAGGGGGTGGAGTCAGAGTGTGTCAGGGGGTGGAGTCAGAGTGTGTCAGGGGGGTGGAGTCAGAGTGTGTCAGGGGGTGGAGTCAGAGTGTATCAGGGGGTGGAGTCAGAGTGTCAGGGGGTGGAGTCAGAGTGTGTCAGGGGGTGGAGTCAGAGTGTGTCAGGGGGGTGGAGTCAGAGTGTATCAGGGGGTGGAGTCAGAGTGTGTCAGGGGGGTGGAGTCAGAGTGTATCAGGGGGTGGAGTCAGAGTGTCAGGGGGGTGGAGTCAGAGTGTGTCAGGGGGTGGAGTCATAGTGTGTCAGGGGGGTGGAGTCAGAGTGTGTCAGG
>NC_137688.1:41787037-41791400 GCF_963989245.1 Nansenia antarctica
AGGTCCGATAAGACAAGCTCAAAAAGCCCCCCCCCCCCCGCATCAGCACACAGATTTAAACACCACAGTACACACACCCTGAGTGATTACAGGTACAGTACATGGGTACAGTACAGGGAACTGCATTCATACACACACACACACACACACACAAGCAAGCATGCACGCACGCACGCACACAAGCATGCACCCACATCTGCACACGCACACACACAGACACACACACACACACACGCATGCATGCATGCAGGCGCGCACTCACGCACGCATAAGCACACGCAAACGCACGCACAACCATGCACGCACACACACAGGTAGATCGAGGGTTAATAGAGGTTAATGGAAATAAGGTTTGTGGTCAGCGGTCACATGGTTGCTCATGGCGGTAGCCCTCACCTCAGTAACCTCTTGTACTCCCTATTCCACCCACTCTCTCCCTTACCCAGGTCTAATCACATCTGGCATTAGACATCATGTTGGCATGAGTTTTCAAAGCCAACCCAGTCAGTCATCTCTCTTTGTGATTGGGAAGACGGGGGTGGTGGTAAAGAAGGAAGTGGAGGTCATTCGTCAATGGCCTGCCCTCACCCGCTGACTTCCTGTGTGCTGCTCAATCAGGACTTTCTAGAGTTCACCACAGCACACGCAGGGTCCTCCTCCTGATCATCCCACCTCCACAAACACAATCCCTTCCCGCAACAGTGACAGTGATCAATGTTATAGTCAGAAACTGAGCATGGGTTTGTACTGTATGAATGCTATTGGATCCTTGCTATCTCTCCCTCTAGCCCACCACACACACACACACACTTCATTTCTATCACTTTCCCTTCCCTCTGTACCAAACCCTCTCTCTCTCTCTCTTTTACTAGCTTTCTCTCCTCAGTTTGATAGATCCGTGCGTGCGTGCATCCGCCCCACCGCCTACTGAGTGAGCTAATCAAACGGCACAGCTCAGCCTCCCGTCTGTATTCGGCCCTGTTGTTAAGCATATTACTCCTGTCCTGTGTCCTGTGGCCTCCGCTGGTCCCCACTAGGGACAAATCAAAGACCACTGCTTAAGCCTAAAAGGATTACTCCAAACACTGATTAACATGATTTCCAATGCACCCAAGGTGTCTTAGACATACTTTTCCAAAATGAGTGGGCAAGTTATATAAATAAGGCTAAGTGGGTCTCCATAAGGGAACTAAATACCCGTTAACTGTTTTGATGAATCAACCACAGCCAAAGTAGGTGGAAATTCATGTCTAATTTGTATTTGGAGTTTTGACTATTGCTTTAATCCTGCTCAAGGACCAAGGGTACGTTCAGCCATAGTTAACACACTTTAGCAGATGTGTCGAATATCACTAGAGCATTGAAACAGTGTACTGTACTATCCTTAGCCAAATAGCCAAGGAAATACCATGTTCCAAGGAAATACCAGAGCTTCATAGGCTTACTGTATAATACTGTATCATATAGGCGTACAATGTATCATGTTATATATATACAGTATACGCTTCACTCTGTGTTTCTGCATATAGTGGCTTCTGAATAAGTGATCTGAGAGTAGATGTTTCATTTTGCGTCCACAAAGGCCTTGTTTATCTACTACGCTCTCAAAGATAGAAATCCACCGAGACAGTAACTTCAACAAGTTGCCAGCGATAGGAGGCGAAGAGAAGGAACACATCCAAAAAGATAAGCTCAAAAGGCGGCTTGCATATGAGGAAGTGTCCCCCCCGTGATTTCTTTAGAGGAAACAAAGCGACAGACATTTACATGTGTCTGCAGGGGCTACAGGCGTCGTGGGTCTCTGCCTTTGAGTGCCTGGGTTCTACATCTCACTCTCTCTTTCTCTCTCTCCCCCCCCCCCCCCCCCCCCCCCCCACTTGCCCCCCCCCCCCTTATCAGCGCCACACCGACCACTTCTGACAACCAACAAATCAGCTGTCAGGAGCAATTTCTCAGCAGGCCGAGAGAGAACCGCCGCTGCAGCCACATCGTGCTGGGTGGCGTGGAGAGAGAGAAAGAGAGAAGGGGGGGGGGGGGGGGGTGTTGTTAACACACCTGCCCCCCTGCAGAAGATGTCTACTCCTTACAGACAAAAGAAATCTACCCACTGCAAACACACACACCTCCTCCTCTAACTGATGGACGTTCATAGTGTATTGCAGTCTATCAACAGGACGTCATAATCGCCAAATCGTTTAATGACTGACAATAATAATACACCTATTCAATCTGCCTTGTCTCTCTGAGCAACTCTCTCTCTCACTCTCTCTTTCTCTGTTTGTCGTCTCGTCATCTCTCTTTCTCTGTTTGTCATCTAGTCATCTCTCTTTCTCTGTTTGTCATCTAGTCATCTCTCTTTCTCTGTTTGTCATCTAGTCATCTCTCTTTCTTTCCTTCTTTCTTTCTCTCTCCACCTCTCTTTCTTTGACTTCCACTTTCACTTTTGTTGGCTCTCTCTTTTTTCTTTTTCTCTCTCTCTCTTGCCCCCTGTCTCTCTCTCTCTCTCTCTCTCTCCCCCCTGCCTGTCTAGAAGGCCTAGACGTGATGGATCAGGTAACGATCAGGTCTGGCCGTCTCTGTCAGAGTTCACAGCACTATTGACAGAGTCAGCTCTAGTCTCGGCATCGGGGGCCAGGCAGCACATCAACTCCGCCACGCTAGCTGCTTAACCTCCAGGAGGGCTGTGGCTGACGGGGATCTGTTAATGAAGATAGCTGCTCACACTGAGCAGCCCTGCCAAGGCTACGAGGACCTTGGCAGAGATTAGGGGAAAGAAAAGACAAAAGAGGAAAAACACCTGAAAACACACGTTCGTATTTCTACAGGGGTTCCTCCTCCTCCTCCTTCTTCTTCCTCCTCGCAACATTAGCAGGTCCATTTAGTGAGCTAACCACCCAGAACCAGCCATTTCCTTGTGCTTCCACCCAGCTCTGGCTTACATTCGTACCGCCAAAGCCCTGCTTGAGAACCACACAAAGAACTACAAGCCCTCCCTTCAAGCGTCTGAATGGAGGAAAAATGTCTGCCTTGTGGTGGTTGTTGTTGTTGTTGTTTTTTTATTATCCCTTCTTCTCTCCTTCAACTCCTATAACTTTTTCCTTTCAGATTCCCCCCTCCCCCTCACAACCCCCCTGTCAATGATAACACATGGATTTCCAATTTTCAGGCGCGGTAATAAGTGTTAGTGGCTATTACAGAGGCGTCGGGGCTGAATCTCACACTTATTAGCGCGGCGGGGGCAGTGGCGGCGGCTAGCCTCGGTCTCCACAGACATTCACAGCCTCTCACAAAACAAAGAGGATCTGAATGGCCCTGGCTTAATGCCAGTCCTCATCGGAGCGGCGCACAAATAAAACTAAAATGCTAAATCAATGACTCTTCAATTGACCTTTACGTTAAGAGCCCTCCGGTCTGCTTCCTGGCGGTTGAATGTATTTAAAGAGAAGAGGTACATGACCAAATGTAGACAGCCTGCCCATCCCTATCCTCTCTGGATGAGGACTTGTAAATAAAGCCCGGAGCGAATGGAGAATACAGAGAGAGGAAGTCTTCTAGCCTGCAGACTGCCATCTCCCTCATAGATGGACAGGCCACGCAAACACACCCACACGCACACACGCACGCATGCTCGCACGCACACACGCACGCACACACACACACACACACACACACACACACACACACAACACACACACACACGCACACACACACACACACACTCTAAAGGCCAGTTCAGAACAAAGATCCGCAACAAGACGAGACTGTTTTAGAACGTCCAGCTTCTAGTTGCAGTGGTCTGAATAATGTTTAATCTTTGGTCTGAACTGCCCAGGTTTAGAATGTCAGTTGCAAGTGGTTGCCAAGTTGCCATGTTTTTCCCTGCTGCGACGTTGTAAAACGGTCTCGTCTTGCCGCGGATTTTTGGTCTGAACTGGCCTTTACACACACACACACACACACACACACACACACACACACACACACACACACATACACATACACACGCACGCACGCACACACTCACGCACGCACACACGCACACTCTAACACACACACACACACACACACACACACACACACACAGATACACTTACCCAAGGAAGCTAGCCACACTAACGATAATAGCAATGTCTTGGGGTATTGATTCATGTTGCAATAAAAAGATAAGCACAACACTATCAGTATTGCATTTGTCCTGAAGGCAAATCCAGCACACAAATCTCTTAAAGCGGCAGTAGCGATGAATACCAATGAATTACCTGTTTTCAAAATGTAATACCGATCTCTCTGTACACCAAAATACTTCATGCTGTACCCTACCTGTGTGACTCAACATAATGTGCATGAGTTGAAAAAGTATTTC
>NC_137688.1:41791600-41804100 GCF_963989245.1 Nansenia antarctica
TTTCAGCTAAATGATTGAAAATACAAGTGAATCAACGTGAATGAAAACGTTGAAAGCACACTACGGTTCATTTTCCTCCATTCAGGCACTCTCTTTTCTCTTTCCAAAACCCCTCGCAATTTACACCCAAGTGTGAGAATACATTGCATACACACAGAAACTATAACAGCACCGTCACAAATGGCATCCAATCTCTTCTCTCCATCAGTGTGTGTGTGTGTGTGTGTGTGTGTGTGTGTGTGTGTGTGTGTGTCTTGCATTAGTGTGAATGTGGGCATGTGAGAGTGAGGGTGTCTTGTGCTGTGTGAGTTGTAATGTCTCAGTATGATGAACACTGAGATCATCGGGCCTTTTGGCACAAGCCAATAACGTTGACACTGATTGGTCTTGACCACCATGTGGACTGTCCCTGTGACATCACTAGAAATCTCTAAATGGGAGGCTGCCTTGACATGGCAGAGACAGAGTCATTCTGCTACTCACAGGGGGTGTGTATGTGTATGTGTATGTGTGTGTGTGTGTGTGTGTGTGTGTGTGTGTGTGTGTGCGTGTGTGTGTGTGTGTGTGTGTGTGCGTCTATCCGTGCATTCCTACATGTTGCCCCTGACAAGACTCGCTGTCCAAACCGCAATCAAACACCTTTTCAGCGGAGAAGAGGAGAGGAGAAGAGAGGAGGAGAGGAGGAGAAAAAGAAAAAAAGCCCAGTGACAGACGCAGACAACAGCGGACACAATAAAATCAAAGCCAGTGTCAATTAATTCCTCCTCTGGCTGATAAATGGGTCCACTTTCCCATCCATTAATAACAAGAGCACAAGAAAACTTGTCAACGGGCCTCATTTTTTACCATGCCACTCTTTCCCCTCGCTAGCTTAGAGAAGGCAGGGGCAAAAAAAAAGAAAAGAAAATACACGGCTCGCTTCTCCTTGGGAAGAGGCCACGAGGGAGTGTCCAGACGCATCCTTCCAAGTCGATAGATAGATTGGCATGCATCGATGGGAGTTTGCGGCCTTATTTACACATCCTCTTAATCAAAAAGAAGGGAAGAGAAACCTTGGTAAGCTCTTCGGAACCGGGATCCCTTGTAAACTAAATGAGAGTGGACAGAGGAATCGATTGGAGCACCAGCCATCGCGCCACATTATAATGACTAGGGTGAAATACGTTTAGCAGAGTGACAGGGAGGAGAAAACAGGGGAAACCAGACAGAGAGAGAGAGAGAGAGAGGTGAGGAGAAAAACAACCGGAATTAGTATGTGAGGCTGAATGCTTTGAGACACTCAAAACAAGTGATTTAGCCAGAGAGTTGATGCCCTGTTGTGTATGTGTGTGTGTGTGTGTGTATACGCATATAAAAAGGTTATCGCATATCTATATGACTCAATGTAAGGTGTTTGTTTGTGTGTGTGTGTGTGTGTGTGTGTCTGTGCATGCATACGTGAGTGTGTGTGTGTGTGTGTGTGTGTGTGTGCGTGGACATAAGTGTTCCAAATATCCCCGACACCCTCTCACTACCTCTGGAGCTCCAGTCACCAACACCAGGCCATAGGATACATCGGACATAGGAGACATACAGTCTCACAGCTTACTTGCTTACTGAAACATTTGTTTTTGAGAACATTAAGGTCACCCTCTTGCATATGCAAGACTCACAAGATAAATGTCAGCAGTAAGCATAAAAAGAAAAAATCATAATAAACCTTCGCAGAGGGGGAGGGGGAAGAAAAACGACAAACATTGAGCGCTGCGAAACAAATCTTTGCTCCAAAACCTCTAATGATCCCCCTAGCTCGCCTCCCTTCATTAAGTGAAATGGAGACAGAGCAGAGGAGCTGTGTATGCAGATTTGGTCCAGTATGTCTGACTGGTGCTGGGGAAGGGGAAGGGGAAGCACTGGCTGGGAGACACTGTGCCGGGGTGGGGTGGGGAGAGGACTGAGGGGTGGTTTCTGGCTCCAACTCATAGGTTGTAATACAACGGTTGTTTACGGCGGTTATTTACAAGTTCACCCATAGATACAAATGGAACAGTTTGTATCTCTATGGGTTTACCCCTGAACCAGGTGCAATTCTACTTCAGGTTTCTGTTTCGCTACGCCATCTGAACCGTGTTGGTACATTATGCAGCACATCCCCAAACCAGGATGGAGGGTTGTCGTGACGTTAGAATTATAAGGTTCTATCTCCATTTTTGTCAAAATTTAGTTTTTTACATAATCTGATCCATTAGGTGTTTATTAATGCCTGTGTGGTGTTATTTTTAAAATGTTGACATTTTTTAGTTAGTAATTCATAAAATACAAAGGTTCCATCTCACAGAACATAATGGCATGTAAAAACGTTGACGCTCAATATCTCTGAACTGCCCTGAACGGAGATAGAACCTTATAATTCTAAGCTCACCTTGTGTTTAGGTTGTGTGTACGTTGTTTACCGTACACCCTCTGAGATTGACGGCCGTTAGATCGGCTTTAGAAACATTGCGCCTGCTTTTAGACTAATGTGTCTGGGAGTATAGAACCATAGACAGAGGGACAGCCCAGCATTGCCAGTTGCAGTGGCGTCACTTTAAAACCACCCAGCCCAGTTAGTAACTGGATCACAATCATTATAGAGAGAGTCAATGAAAATTATCTGTTTCTCCAAGATGCCACTTCAGATGAGGTGATTATACTATATGCCCACACACATTCAAATATGTTCAAAAAGGGCCCTACTCTCTACTCTTGCATGCAATTGAGCCATCGTTTCTCCACATGGCTCTGACAAACATTTATCTTATTCTTTTCTCTAACTATCTGTATTAATGTGTGATTGGGTCTGTTGCTCTCTCTCTCTCCCCACAGCTCTGACAGGCTCGGTAATGGAACACCATATGGGCCTGGGCTTTGAGCACGATGCATTGTGACAGCTCTCAGCTCATAATAGCAACTCACACACACACGCATACACACACGCGTATGCGCACGCACACACACACGCATACACGCATACACGCACACACACACACACACACATGCACGTGCACATGCAAGCACACAAGCACACACACACACACACACACACCGTCATGGCAGGCTGTGGCACTGGAGCAACAAGTCCAATTTCACCCCTTTCCTCTAATCTCTCTCCCTCTCTTTCCTGCTTCTCTCTCTGTGTCTGACCAGACTCTGTCTGTGTGTGTGTGTGTGTGTGTGTGTGTGTGTGTGTGTGTGTGTGTGTCAGTGTGTCTCTGCTTCTCTCTGTCTCTGACTAAAACACTCTAGCTTTGTCTGTCTGTCTGTCTGTCTGTCTCCCCTTCTCTCTTTCTCTACCACACTCTCTCTCTGTCTGTCTCTATCCCTCCCTCCCTTCTGCAGAAACAGACTAATGTGATTACACTGACATCAAAACAATTTGGGCATTAATTACACATCAAGACGAGGGCCATGAGAGGATCTCTCAAAGGGACCAATAGCCATGACCAATGAAGAGAAAGAGAGAGAGAGAGAGAGAGAGAGACAGAGAGAGAGAGAGAGAGAGAGAGAGAGAGACAGAGACATAGAGACAGAGAGAGAGAGAGAAAATGATATACAAAAATGACAGATTAAATGATGTGATTCCTCCCAGTCAGACTGTCAGAGATGGTGTGAAGAGAAGGCTATGACGATTGGGGATGGTTCCTCAAAAATGAAGAAGCGCAACTCAGCTGAGAGTTGTTCTCTTTAGCTTCCACATCCTCTCCCCCTCTCTTTTTCACTCTTTCACCTAAAACTACAGATAGTTACAACTGTTACAACTGCCGTAATAGGCAGCCAAAATTGTATTCTAGCTACACTGTTGTTATTTGTTATTTAGCAAGGATAACATTATTACCACCCCCCCTTCACCCCCCCACCCATTCCCTCTCTCTCTCTCTCTCTCTCTCTCTCTCTCTCTCTCTCTCTCTCTCTCTCTCTCTGTACGCCTGTTTCAACTCAGCTCTGATTATGACTGTTGTGCCTGGGTTAAGTGAATCTCTCTATGGGCACATTGTACTGTACATTCATGTATATTTGATTGTACCAGATTTACCTGGGGGCTAGATGATGAAACGTTCAACAGTGGTATGATTTCTCATTCGATGCATAGCAATCAGGAGGATTAAGGATCAGATGGTGCACTCCGGCTCTGGTGAGCGCGCGCATCTATGAATGGGAGACAGAGGGAGAGACTACGACATCTGGACTCTGAGTCACTCTGACCCTACCACCTGTCTGTCATCCATTCTCCTTATTCAACCTTCGTCCCGGAGACTGCAGTGGTCTAATGTGAACAGCAGGTGATGCGGATACGTGACTCACTGGGTTATGCAGGCACTTGTGCACAATGTGACCTGGTTTCTAAGGACACTGTCGGGGTCAGAGTGAGTGTTAACAATCAAGGGCACGAGACATGCTACTTCACACTACAGGTTTGAGTTGGGGGAGGGGCGTGGGGGTATAGAGAAGGGGAGTACATGGGGCAGGGGGGGGGAAGAGAGAGCGATGAGCAAGAGAATGAATAGAGTAGAGAGAGAGAGGGAGAGGTCTGGAGAAATACAAATACAGTAAAGAGAGGATATAGGCACAAGAACATGAGATGAGTGAGGACATGGAGGAGAGGTGTGAAGAGAGAAAGAGAAAGTCACCCGCACTAGTGAATAATGTAACAACAGCTGACCTCCTCCCGCTCACATTGGACAGAGGTGGACTGATACTACTAGAACTCTAATCAACTGTCTGCAGCAAAGCCTCACCTCTCATTCCCCCTCGGTTAATACCAAAACCAATGAGCTTCATTACGGCGGCCATTCTGGCTCCAATTTATAGCCATTCAGTTAGGTGTAATGTCCTTGAGCCGGGGGTGGATGTCACCGCCATAGATATAGAACAATAGAAAGGCTGATGTCATAGACACCTTATTCACTGGAATGGAACAATTTGGCAGCCATTTTAAGCCATCTTTACACTGCTGAACTGCCATAAAAAGCCATCACACTGTGGCTATAATTATAAAAACATTAATTTTCTATTTTGGAAATTTTCCACAGAAAAACTAACCACGGCGAAGCACCGGATCTCTCACGCACACACTGATGTAGAAAAGTACTGTACAATGGAGGCATAAGAGAGATGAGAGAGAGGAAAAGATGCTAGTTGTGATACATATTTCCCCTGATATTTGCTGTTTCTGACTCGCTTGTTGGGACAAAGCACAATCACGTGCACCGCACAGCTGATGGAACGTGAACTCTGCGCACAATGGTTACCAAGACATTTAGGAGTGCACTTTAGAGTGGGCCCTAGTGGATAGTGAGTTGGACTGGTGATCAGAAGGTCATGAGTTCAAATCCCAACTGGGAACACCACCACTAGTGTGCCTTTGAGTAAGGCACTAAGCCCTAAGTTACTCCAGGGAGACTGTCCCGTAATCTCTAATTGTAAGGCGCTTTGGATAAAAGCATCTTCTAAATGGTTAAAACATTTTGTGGTTCAGAGATGCCTTTTGGATGGTTTTTCTTCTTTACACAGAATTATATGACAGTACAGTGTCGTCTCTGTGCTTAGCTCCAGTTCTAAACCAGCTATAATAGGAACCTTTGGCAGAAGTGGCATGTATAGTGTTTATAACTGTTGTATTTCCTTAATTAGATTAGTTAATGCAACTGTAATGCACTGCAACACATGTATACCGGTAAACACTATGCAATTCATAATTGCAATGAAATAGAGTATCCCCATTTTAAGTAATTTTCAAATAATAACACCACCTGTTCACTGTTGAAATGCACATAGCTTAGAAAATACTATAAGTATCAAAAAGCTGTATTCAGGTAAATTAAGGTGAGTCTATCTGTACATTTGAATGGTGGGGTGGCATTTCCTGCTTTAACGGTTTAGGAGCAATAGCATCTTAAATCTAGGGTATGGAAAGCAGAAGTGCAAACGCGCACACACACGCGCACACGCACGGACGCACACACACACACACACACACACGCACACACACACACACACACACACACACACACACACACACACACACACACACACAGGACACCTAACAATTTTAGCATGTACATTTACTGACAACAACAACAAAGGTATATTGTGTCTATGCTACACTATGCACAAGCAAGGTGTTCCATAAAAGGAACACCAGGTATATAATATTTGCTTAGGTGCCTCTTTGTGTTGTTTTCATCCCATCAGCGATTCCTGGCGGTGGGGTTGTTGCTGCTTGGCTCTGCTCTGCTGAGTCTCTCACCAACATCTCCATCCGGGTGTGTTGAGAAATATGTTTTGTCCACACTTGTGTATGTAGGTCACCTAGCAGCAATGGCCCATCAATTTCACTGTCCTACTTAGAGAAACACACCACACATCCAAGACGGTGGGATTTTTCACTCAACTTCTTCCGCCCCTCCCCCGCCCCCCCCCTGACCCCCCCGCCCAAAAAAGAAACCCAATGCGAGGGAGGGAAAACTAAGTTAAGTGCGATAAGGTGAAATGCACATAAACAAAACAAAGTTAATGCAGTTACTGTTGTGTCTTGTTGTTCTCTCTGACATACAAGATACACTTTATAATAATAATGACTCTGGTCTCTGGAGCAACGTTCAGCGTGCGTCTTTATTCACCATTTCAACAACAACTAGACCACACTAGTCAATCGGTGATAACATTGTCAAGATGTAATGCTACGGAGGCAATAGCAATCAATCCCAGATCTATGCTAAACATAGCAATATACTACATCCCCCCTTTTAAGCATTAAAAGTCTCTCTTGGGTCAACTGAAAATTAGTCTCTGAAAAGTTATACGTTCTATAACTTGTCCAGTAACTTGTGAACTTTCACTTGGAGTAAAATCAAACTTGTAAACATACCACACACTTTCTAAATGTGTCCAACTATCATCTAGTAACTAACTAAACTAAGGGACAGAGGTCACCAGTACTTAACCCTGGTGGAGCACAACCTTCAGCGTTGGCCCATCTCAAAGTCTTGATACCTTGCCGGAAGCACCACAGCTCTGCCACTTCTGGTGCGGCAGGTAGGAGTGGAGCTCTCGCCCTCACAGGAGGACGGGTGCTGAGCTGGATGATCCGGTGACTCTGGAGGTCCTCCCAGCGGGCTCACAGGTGCAGGCTGCTCCAGTGGCTCAGGATCTCTCTCTTGATGCAGACTTGGATGAATACGCCTGAGATGACGTCTGTTCCTTCTGAAGACAACACCAGACGGGCTTCTCACGTTGTATGACCGTGGCTCTTCTCGTTGGTTTAGGACTCTGGCTGGCATCCATCCACGTCTCGTTTCCATGTGAACCGTTGCACCAGGAGCAAACTCAGGTAAGGGCTGTGAGTTGCGGTTGTAGTAGTGCTCCTGTCTGGTTTGGAGATCTTTCAGCCTGGCATGAACTCCTCTCGGGGTAGCTGGCTGTAGAACAGCTGTAGAGCAGGGCAGCGTGCTTCGTAGTACTCTTCCCATAAGCACCTGAGCTGGGGAAACATCTGTGCCTGTTATTGGAGTGTTTCTCAATGCTAGCAGGGCTAGATGGGGGTCTATGTTGGTCTGCAAAGCTTTCTTGAGTGCATGTTTGACCGTCTTCACCATCCTCTCTGCCAGACCGTTGGATTGAGGATATGCAGGGCTGGAGTGAATGAGCTGTATTCCCCAGGATGCTGCAAACTCCCTCATCTCTGCACTTGCAAAAGGAACATGGTCGCTTACCAGCTCTTTTGGGATCCCGTGCCTCGCGTAGACTGCTTTCATCTTGCGGATGACTGTGTGGGCGGTCTTGTCAGGTAGATGGAGCACCTCTGGGTACTTGGACAGATAGTCCACCACGATAAGGTATGACTGGCCCTGGAGCTCAAAGATGTCAGCCCCGACCTTTAGCCATGGTATCTCAGGGATATCATGTGACATGAGGGGCTCTCTCTGGTTCTGTGGTTGGAGTTGTTGACACGGAGAGCATCTCTCCACTGCGTTGTCGATGTCACGAGTCATTCCCGGCCAGTACACGACTTGTCGGGCCTGTGCCTTTGTCCTCTGGATACCTTGATGTGCGAGGTGTAGTCTCTCTAGTATCACCTGTCTGGCGGCTTGAGGAATCACAATTCTGTCGCCGGTCATCAGTAGTCCGTCCCTGATGTGGATAATGTGCCGCTGAGGCCAGTATTGGTAGAGACTGGCGGGCACACTACGTCGTCTTTGGGGCCAGCCGCTGCGGTGTCTCTCAGCCACTGCCTGTAGTGTCTCGTCAGCTGCTGTGGCTTCTTTGAGCATCTTGAGCATGTCTGAGCTCATGGCAGCAGTAGCCTCCATCGTGTGGATCACTCTCTCCTCGAAGAGGTCCTCTTTTCCACTGTCGGCCTGTTCGGTGACAAACGCGCGGGAAAGGGTGTCGGCGACGTGCATGTCTTTTCCTGGCGTGTATGTTATTTTCAAATCATACCGTTGAAGCTGGAGCAACATGCGCTGTAGTCTTGCTGGGGCTTTGCTCAGGTGTTTCTTAAAAATCACTTCAAGTGGCTTGTGATCAGATTGGACTGTAACAGTGTTGCCGTAAACATACTGGTGGAAGCGTTTGGCTGCGAACACTATCGCCAGCAACTCCTTCTCTATTTGGGCGTAGTTTCTCTCAGCTTCTGTGAGAGCTCGTGAGGCATAGCACAGCGGTCTCCCCTCCTGGAGAAGACAAGCTCCCAGTCCATCTTTCGACGCGTCAGCCTGTATGGTGAGAGGCATGGCTTGGTCATAGAACTTCAGCACAGGGGCGTTGGTGAGGGCTGACTTCAGCTTGATTAAAGCATCATCATGTTCATGGTTCCACTGCCAAGCTGCATCTCTCCTCAGCAGCTGTCTGAGCGGGGCAGTCACTGAAGCTTCATCAGGGATATACTGAGCCAAATACCTCGTCATCCCCAACAGCCTCTGCAGCCCTGTCTTGTCCTCTGGTGGCGGCATGTTGTTGATGGCCGTCACCTTTGTGTCATCCGGTTTCACTCCCTCTGGTGTAATGACGTGGCCCATGTATCTGACGGTGTTGATTTTGTACTGGATTTTTTCCTTGTTGAACTTGACGTTGGCTCTCTGTGCCCTCTCCATGACCTTGTGAAGGATGCCATCATGTTCCTCTTCTGTGGCGGCGGCGATTATCATATCGTCTGCGATGATATGGACTCCTTCGATGTCTCCAAAAGCCTCACAGTTTTTCTGCTGAAAAACTTCGCTGGCGGACTTGATGCCAAAAGGAAGTCTCTTAAAGCGGAATCTTCCCCACGGCGTACTGAATGTGCACAGCATAGATGATGGCTCGTCAAGTCTCACCTGCCAATATCCGTCCTTCTCGTCCAGGATCGTGAATATTGACTTCCCAGAGAGCTTGCTCTGGACTTCCTCCGGGGTTGGTATCGAGTAGTGCTGCCTCTTGATTGCCTCATTCAGATCACGAGGATCCAAACACACCCTCAGTGATCCGTTCTTTTTCTCAGTGATGACGAGGCTATTCACCCACTCGGTCGGGTCTGTCACAGGTGCTATGACGTCCTTTTTTACAAGCTCTTTCAGGGTTGTTTTCAGTCTGTCCACGACACTGACTGGGATCTTTCTGCATCCGTGGACGACTGGGGCCACACTTGGGTCTGTGTGTATGTGGTGCACACCGGGGAACTCACCCAGGCCACTGAAGACAGATGCGTACCGCTCCACCAGCTCCTCTTTTGTAGCTGGTGCCTTGACTGCAAGCGTCTCTATTCTCCTCACGAGCTGCAGTGTCTCGCACGCTTCTCTGCCCAGAATGGGCGTGGTGGACTGTGCAGTCACAAAAAAAACTAGATTTGCTCTTGCTCTATTGGGTGTCTCACACGTGAATGTCACTGTTCCTTTCGGTTTCAGGCGTGCTCCTCCATAGGCAATGAGAAGTGTCTGTGTAGGCTTTAGTCGTGGGGGCCCCGGTATCTCCTCGAAAATGCACATTGGAAGCACGTTCGCCTCCGCCCCCGTGTCCAGCTTGAATCTGACCGGGGTGTCTCTGAGGTTGACTGTGGTGTACCACGCGTTGTCTGTCTGCTGCGTGATCTTATCTACCCTAACACAGAACACTGAGCCTACAAATAAAGAATCTACCTCGCTCTCAAGTTGACTGACGTCCCTTGCTGTGACTGTCCCATGCTGTGGTGCGCCACACACTTTGGACCAATGGTTTCTCTTGTTGCATTTGTGGCATGTGGTCCCGAAGGCAGGACATTGGCGGGGCGGGTGTGTCCCTCCACACTTCCCGCATGTGTTTGTGCTGTCCGTCTGCTCATTTGCTCTTCCTGACGATCTTTGTTTTCTGTATCCTCTTCTCATCTCAGAGTAGCTAGTAGTTCCTCTGGACAGTGCTTGAACTGGGGCGTTTGCGTGCCCTGTCCCCATAGCTTGCAGCTGTGACTTGGCAGCTTCTGCAGCTCTGCATATGGTTAGTGCTCTGTCCAGGGTTAGGTCTGTCTCTCTCAATAGTCTCTCTTTCATGCGAGGATCAGTTAGGCTAAACACCATTTTGTCTCTCAATGTGTCATTCTCACCTGCACCAAACTCACAGTCTCTGCATTTCTGACGGAGTTCAGTCACAAACTTGTCGACACTAACTCCCTCTGACATAGAATGGGACCAGAATTGGTGACGTTCAAAAACAATGTTCTTTTTGGGGATACAGTATGCTTCAAATGCATCCATGATCTCTTTCATTGTCTCGTATGCTGGGTCTTCAAAATCAATGGTGAATGTATTATATACCTCTAATGCCTCTTCTCCTATGGTGTGCAGCATGATGGCTATTTTCACATGCTCATCTTTATCATCTGCACCAGTGGCAATCATATACAGTTCAAAACGTTGTTTCCACCGACGCCAATTCTCACTCACGTTTCCAGAGAGCATGAGCGGCGCGGGAGGCTTGAACTGTTCCATGCTTTGCTTTCACTCGCTAGCTACTACGAACGTCGCACAGGGTCGATAGCTATGCTATATGCTATGCTATGCTATCTATAGTTCTCCACAAAGTTTCTGCGTAGATCGACGGCGCCTCGCAATTCCTTATATTTGTGAAGAAGTCACATCTTCTGACACCATGTTGTGTCTTGTTGTTCTCTCTGACATACAAGATACACTTTATAATAATAATGACTCTGGTCTCTGGAGCAACGTTCAGCGTGCGTCTTTATTCACCATTTCAACAACAACTAGACCACACTAGTCAATCGGTGATAACATTGTCAAGATGTAATGCTACGGAGGCAATAGCAATCAATCCCAGATCTATGCTAAACATAGCAATATACTACAGTTACAACAAAAAACAGCTCGGCTCTGATCTTATCTACTGTTTGGAGAGAGCCCTTGGAATAAAAGTTTTCCCCGTTCTTGTTCGCTCTAACTTTGGTCGAAATTAATCAGCTTCGCACAAAGCTCCACATGCTGATGAGCGTGCATATGGTAAAGCTGATACAGCCCACTTCTGTGAAATAAAATAATAAAATCTTTGAAAGAACAGGAAAGGGGGGAAAAATCAATCAAAGACCCAAATCACTGTCAGAAGGCCATTATGCGTTTGGCACGTCAGAGAAATCGGCTCCCGGGTGCGACAACGTGCTTTTCTGAAGTGATACGGACAACAAAAGGCAAGCCGACACTTGAATGAAACGCCCTCCAATGCCAAATACAGGGCAACTTGAGCAAGGGGTACCTTGTCTCAGCCACGTGTTCTTAGAATATTGAAATGTTTTATTTTAACTAATGACGTTACTTTTCAGGATGCCATGTTGCAACTGGCCGGGGACTTCAGCTGAAAATTAGCCGACTAGGCTAACTCTGCCTTTTTTACTGTATTTTATAGGGTTCATGTATTTGGATTGTCCTCGATATAATAAACTAATAAACTAAACTAAACATTAGTTGTTATTCAGTACTCAAGGTCCTATACAGTCATCAAGTGTGTGTGCCGTGTGCCACCAAAATGCTGCTCACGCAACAGCCACGTTTCTAACAGCAATAGCCCTAGGCCTGGAACCAAGTGTCCTTTGTGATGTTCACATTCCAAAAACAGAATTCCCTTAACCTCTCATCTTAAAGTGCATAAAAACAGTACCTCTAGAATCTTCTAGATAGGGAACCTACGTGGCAGATTCTATTTGACCGATTGACAGAACCTACTGTATATATATATCAACAGAACAGCAGAAACTGTCAAAGCTGTCCCGTGCCAAATCAACCACAGAACAGAGGACAGCACTAGATAATTACATTACTAATCTCAAAGAAACAAGGTATTGGCAAGTAAAAACACATGTACATACAGCGCTGATTCAATGTAATTAGGTCCGCTGGCGACTTACTGCTGTGTCCAGATTGTTGATGCTCATATACATATGGCATGTTCAAACAAACACAGACAGACGATTCATTCATACTTAATTAAAGAACAATCAAGAGTAAACGAGGGGACAGTGTGTGCGT
>NC_137688.1:41809100-41819100 GCF_963989245.1 Nansenia antarctica
TGTCTCCCTCTCTCCCCATCTCTCTCTCTCTCTCCATCTCTTTCTCTGTCTATCTCCTTCCCTCCCTCTCCCTCCAATCACACACCTGTTAGTGTAACATTGTTGCCTGGGAGACGTCACACCCATTTATCACCAGTAATCAATGGGCGTAATCAATGGGCGTCTCCAACAGAACAAAGTTGATTAGGTGGTTGGTTGGGACGGCGTCCAGCTGCTAGTATTGCATATCTAGGTTCTAAGTGTCAGTGTTTTGAAAATCAAGCTTTTGGATTTTTGGATTTGAATGTTGAGCTTATTTCAACTGCCTTTAAATCATTCTGACCACTCCTACAGTACTGTAGCTCCCTTCATGATATACTGTAAGCCTCTGGTCCACTTTAGCTTGAGCAAAAGCAATTCACTTATACTTATACACGGATTACCAGCGCCCTATTAGGAGAGGACTGTAGTATCATACTCACTCACAGCCTTCTAAAATAGCTCTGCTCTTTCCCATATCATAATGTGACACTATCTTCAGTCATCCTCCGAGTCTCAATGCCATACAGTGACAGATATTCATCTCCCCACTTTCCATGAAATGACAATGAGACCGATAACTCATATCTATCTACGCTAACGCCTCATTGGAAAATAGGGTTAAAGTCTAAGGCCAAATCTACTAGATACTGTAAAGCCAACAACATCAGATGCATTATTAGTTATTCTGGATACATGCCCACCCTTCAGACGTGCCCACACTGAGAAATGCCAATAATGGCCGTCTAGGAAGAATGTTTTTGTTGAGATCTGTAAGTTGTCCCAGACTTTATAATATCTTCTTGCTGAGTCAACTGTATGTGACTCTGCTGTTTCCTGACAGGAGCTTAGTGGAAGGATGTTTGCCTGAAGGATGGACATCAGCGTTTAGTTCCAGTAGCCTCATTCCTTGGGGTCCTTCCCTCATCCTATGGTCTATCTGTATTTAAATATAGCCAGCTCTGTGAGCTTGTGTATGTACGAGGCAGCTTTATGTCTTTCAAGGTAAATAAAATACATCCTAAAATTTAAATGAGGTGTATAAATGAATGGAAAACACATCCGTAAAAATGTTGCATGGGACTTTGATGAAATATAGATTCCCCTGCCCTCTCAAATTAGCCATGCAAAAGTTTAAACTATTGTGTTTGTTTGTTTGTTTGTCTTATTTTTTTTACTTAATGGATCTTCTAGCACAGGCCTATCTTCTCAGACAGGAGAATCAGGAACACATATTATCACCACGACAACAAGTAACCACGACAAATACAATTCCGTATTGCACAAGTTTCTCAATGTAGTGAACGTTCATCACTCGCTCCTTCAAACAAAGCTAAAATTGCATTTCCCACCCCCGGCCCCCCGGCCCCCCACCCCCTTCTCACCCCCCCCCCCCCCCCCAAGCATTTCATTCTGTCGTCTTTTACATGACCGGTCTCTCCATTTATCTTCCTCAGAGAAGAGAACATCAGCGAGCTGGTTTACAAGGCGGGCTGCTGGATATTACAGGGGAGGGGAGGTCTGAATGAGAGGTGTATATCCACGAACCGCTGGTTTATATTCTCCCTCATTGAATGTGACACTGAGATATAAAGAATGGGGAATGCTATGAGGACTATTTCATATGAAATAGAGAGGGTCATTATTCACATGCTTGAATAGCCGTGCAGGTGAAAACAAAACAACCACCATACTGTATGCAAAGTGACAAAATATGCACATACAGTTGTTCTTATAGCGATGAGAAGGTGGAACCTATAAGAAGACTAAATTACTTTTATGCAGGTATGGGAATTAACACACACACACACACACACACACACAGACTGACTGTCATAACCATTTTAATACATCAATTTAAAAATACATGTTTTTTGATTCAACTTTCAAGTAGATACTTACTTGATACTACCTAGCAGTAGTGGAAATGATTATAAAGAATTGCTTTGCTACCGAAGAAGCAATTAACCCACACACACACACACACACGCACACGCACACGCATACACACACACACACGCATGCACGCACACGCACACGCACGCACACACACACACACACCCATACGCACACACACACAAGTCTCTGCAGTCTGTTACTGCTCTTCTTATTGTGGGGAAGAACCACTGAGACACAGTACAGCATAGGCCCAATCACACTGTACAGCACTAAAGACAACAGAACATTTCATAAACACTGAATCTCTTGTGTAGGATCAGTATACTAAACTAGGGCTTTGTTGGGGAATGATATTCAGTTCAAAATATGATATTCACTGAGAGGGTTGACATCGACCAATTTAATCTCCTGTTCTCTTGATCCCTCCGTTCAACCTTTGTCTTTGTTTCTCTCTCTCTCTCTCTGTTTCTTGTTCTATCACTTCCTTCCATCTCTCTCTCTCTGTTTCTTGTTGTATTGCTTCTCCCCCCCCTCTCTCCCTCTGTTTCTCATTCTATTGCTTCCCTCTATCTCTCTCTCTTTGTTGGATTGCTTCCCTCCATCTCTCCTTCAGTTTTCTCGTTGTATTGCTTCCCCTCCATCTTTCTCTCTCTCTGTTTCTCATTCTATTGCTTCCCTCTCTCTCTCTCTCTCTCTCTCTCTCTCTCTCTCTCTCTCTCTCTCTCTCTTTCTGTGTTTCCCCTCCAGCCAACTGCCACTTGGGAGAACTGTTCTTATTAACCCCCTGCACCTACCCTCAACAGCGTTTAAAGGCAAAAAAATTCATCCCTCTGCTTCAAATCGATTCTTTCATGTGCTGCTTATGTTGCTTACTGCTGATTCTAACCTATTCAGTCCCCCCCCATCCCTCCCTGTCCCCCTACCCTCCTTCAGTTAGATGAAATTCAGGGAAGATTGCTTCCTTTGCTTTTAGCATTGCTTTCACAAGAGATGGCAGTGTGATAAGATAAGGGGTAGTGTTGCAGTATTTGTCATGGCCGCCTCAGTGTTACTAGTGGCTTGGGAGACGCAATGACATTAACAAACACATGCTGTCACCAATCGCTGGTCCCAGGACAGCCCTCAGAAAGCACATTAACACTAACAATGAGAACGGGAGAAGGGGAGTGAGAGGCCCTCGCATCAGTTAGCCTGACCTGGGTTGCGTCCAGAAGGGGGGGGGGGTCGGGGGGGGAGAGAGGGAGAGAGAGAGAGAGAGTGAGAGAGAGAGAGACAGAGAGAGAGAGAGAGAGAGAGAGAGAGAAAGAGACAGAGACAGAGTCAGAGACACAGAGAGAGAGAGAGAGAGAGAGAGAGAGAGAGAGAGAGAGAGAGAGAGAGAGACAGAGAGAGAGAGAGAGAGAGAGGGGCAATAATGAATACTATAACCCCATATGACTAAAAGGAAAGCCTGCAAATGGTACTGGTATCAGAAATGTCCTGCTAATGTCCTGCTACCACCATAACCATAATATGCTTATGTGTCAAGTACTGCAGGGCCCATAGCCTACTCTTGTTTGGAAAGCTCCATCAGCTTGTCAAAGAGGATGGCTTGATTAAGCTTTGTGTTCCCGCCGGATTGAGCCTAACAAATTACATCCTAGTCGTTCTTACAAGCATCAAGCCATTCTCACTGCGAGAGAAAGGGGCAGACAGAGCCATAACCCCATCACAAGGAGGAGAAAGTCCTTTCATTCACCTAAATTGGGTTTTTGAAAGCTGGCTTAATAAACTATAGTTTACTCTAACCTCCACACTCCCATCCCCCCCTCCCTCTCTTCATTCCTCTCTCCCTCTCCTATCTTCCCCAGGTCCTGGGGTTGCCAGCACAACGTGCCACCACCACCACCACCGCCACCCCAGCCAGCTAAACAATAGACAGTCAGACAGACAGATAGACAGACATGCAGGGAACAGCCTATTAATTTGCCTCCCACCCTCCCTCTCTCCCTCCCTCCCTCCCTCCTCCAGCAGACAGGGCATGGCAACGTAGCTGCAGCAGAGTTGGGCTGTGTGGAGAGGGCAGAGGGATTGCTCCTCACCTCGCCCTCTGGAGGATCTATAAAGCAATGAGTTTCAGTCGACAGCGGTAATTAGACATGTTGGAGAAAATGTATCGATACTTAGCATCCTTACGAGTGGGGGAGCGTCGACATTCACACACACGCGCCGCCGCCGCCGCCGACATCGGGAGTTGATGACTCCTTGCTTTAAAGAGGAGTGTTTATTTCAAGGTTGTTGTGTTTTCCACTAGACTCTTCTACCCCGGAGGGCCCTGACGCCTTGTTGAAGTGGAACCGAGATAACGACCGCGTGGCATTCTTACGCCGGAGCGGAAGGAGAGAAGCGAGAGAGGCAAGCTACAGAAGAATAAATGTTGTCGGCTCTCTGTCGACACTGCACGAGTGTAGCGTAGAACACCGCCGGTTGAAAGGGAAAACATAAATACTCATTCAATACCTTGTGTAAAACATTTCTCATGAGAAGAGGAGAAAAACAGAGGCACGAACCGTAGCAGCAACAGTCATCAAGCAATTTCGGCCTCTATTATGACTGCAATTGTAATTAAAAAGAAGTGTCTCTGAGCCGGGCACACGGCATAACGCAGTTGTTATTGTCCTCCTCTATCTTCGTCCTCTCATCAATTAGAGGTACAATGATATGACTCCCTTGTTGCTGTCGCCATTAGCATTTTGATTGAACATGTGAAACACACTGAGTGTCTGTCTGTGTGTGTGTGTGTGTGTGTGTGTGTGTGTCTGTGTGTGTGTGTGTGTGTGTGTGTGTGTGTGTGTGTGTGTGTGTGTGTGTGTGTCGTCTGAAGTCAGAGCACTGCTTTCCAGAGTGCCGTCAGTCTCCCCCCTTCACGTCCAGCGGGACCTGTCACGTTCCTCTGACTAAGCCACAGCAAGGAGGGAAAGAGATGGAGATGGCTGGGTGTGTGTGTGTGTGTGTGTGTGTGTGTGTGTGTGTGTGTGTGTGTGTGTGTGTGTGTGTGTGTGTGCTTGCGCGTGTGTGTGTGTGTGTAGACCTGAAGGGCCTGCATTAAATGTTAAATTAAAAGGATGGAGAGGGAGCAGATGTGAGCGATGTGTGGGAGAGCAAGGAATAAACAAACAGCACAGAGAAAACTCAGAGGAGCAGAGAATACAGATGGAGAATAGAGGGAGAGTGGACATCCTAAGAGGACAATTCTAACACACACACACACACACCAAGGAGAATCAACCCTGTCGCTGGCTACTGTGGAAAACGGCAGAGAACAAAATGTGTTTCAGTCCACAAAAACATTTGTAAAAAGTGTTTTCATAAGCCTCTTTCACACATAGTTCCCTGTAATTTCCATGGAATCCCAAGCTGTGCCGACCAAGCATTTTCGCCGTTCGCACATGAGCCAAATGCCGATAGATTCCTGTGTTGCTCCCTTTCACACATGTCGGCGATTCCCTGGTTGCACGATCTACTAGAACTGGAGCGGGACGGGCGCGTGGGACTGCCATGTACCATATATATACGTATATCTGCCATATCATACCTCCGTTTTATATTGAAAAATATGATGATAAATACATGTGGGACGGAGGTATGATATGGCAGATGTGTGGTGTGTAGCGGTCTCGCGCGCCTGTCTCATTCCAGCAAGTCAACTCGTATTACGAGTGCTTACCATCACCAAGTGCGCTCGCCAACTAAAGCACATGATTACCGTTGATATAAACATACTGTAGCGAACGGGAACTGGTAGTGTAACTCGCCCCATGCGGGAGTCGAACCCCGATCTCCCGCATAACCGACGGCCGCGCTAACCACAACACCAAGAGAGTTAACTCCCTTGGTGGAGCTGCTAACGGACCTTATACAGGTTCGTTACACTATCCTCACCGTTCGGGAGAGCGTGCCCTCACGCTTCACTATGTCAAGTCCCTCACGTGGACACGGCTCTCCGATGGCCTTCCTTCCATCCCAACTTTCTGACACCAGTGTAGCGAACGGGAACTGGTAGTGTAACTCGCCCCATGCGGGAGTCGAACCCCGACCTCCCGCATAACCGCCTGCTGCGCTAACCACAACACCAAGAGAGTTAACTCCGTTCGCTACACTGGTGTCTGAAGTTGGGATGGAAGGAAGGCCATCGGAGAGCCGTGTCCCACGTGAGGGACTTGACATAGTGAAGCGTGAGGGCACGCTCTCCCGAACGGTGAGGATAGTGTAACGATCCTGTATGAGGCCCGTTAGCAGCTCCACCAAGGGAGTTAACTCTCTTGGTGTTGTGGTTAGCGCGGCCGGCGGTGGTGCGGGAGATCGGGGTTCGACTCCCGCATGGGGCGAGTTACACTACAGTTCCCGTTCGCTACAATACTATACTAGTCCATAAGCACAGTATGGGAGAACTTGGTGATAAGCATAATACGAGTTGACTCAATTAGACATATGCGCTCTGCACTGCAGGCTATGCGCGATGCAAGACAGCTGAGAGGAGACGGTGTGTGTGCACTGCGTTTATATCACAAAATGTACATTTGATAAAAGTAAGTAAAAGTAAGTACTCTAGCTAACTATGATTGGAAACGAAGTACTATCCAGTTAGAATTATAGAAGATCTAGTTGTGTTTTCCTGCTGGTCTCGCTGCCCGGGTTTGAACAGACTTTGGGATCAACTATCTCCATAGGCTACATTAGAACTTCGCATCCTTTGAAAAAAATTGCATGGTGTAAGGATCTTGTAACTTCGCAAACAATAGCAGCATTTAAATAGTTTAGTTTATGTTCAACTGGAAAAAGTAGTGAGCACAGAATTTTGTGTTTTGACTCTGGGAGTTCGTTAAAAATGCCTTTTAAAAAAGCCTTTCCACCTGTACATATATATATACTGTATATATATATATATATATATATATATATATATATATACAGTATATATCTGCCATACCTCCACTATGATTGGAAATTAAGTAGTGTCCAGTTGTGGAATTATATTTAGCAGTAGCGATATTGGGGCAGTTCTTATGCGCTCTGCCCTGCTGGTTGCGCATAAGAAGGCTTGTAAAGGAACACCTCGTGTGAAGCAGGGTTCCCCCTTAAAAGCGGCAGTGCGATAGTTGTAGGAAATACAACCTCTGTGATGTGCTCTCCATGACACAAGAGCAGCTTTTCTTCTGACTACCTGACTGACAGCCGCAGTGACGTCGACACACAGGAACTCAGTGAAGCCCTCAAGATTTTTCAAAAGACCAAATCTGCACAGCTGTCCCCTTTCATATACCTGTGTAAAATCAAAGCATACTGTCTTATTGCCCACGTTCCTCAGAGGTGCACTCCAAGTTATGTTGTGATAGGTGAAGGATAAATGGACGAAAAGGTAGTAAGAGAGAGTTGCTGTGAGGTGGGGTTACTGTAGGTGAATGAGAAGAGGAGGGGAAGTGTGGGAGAGCGTACACGTAAGAGCAATGCAGCCGTCCAGTAATCCTGGGAGAATGTGCTGTCACTTGCGATGTGTGATGTCAGTATCCACATACAGTACTGTAGCAGGCTCATTGTCAGGTGAGAGGAAACTACTCCATGCATGGACCATGGCATTCGGAGGTAAAGAACTTTACGGTTATTTTCTTCTGAGTGGGGCAATCCCAGTCATACTTTTCATTTTATTTGATAGAGTTAGTGAAGACAGGAAAGTAAGGAGAAGAGGGCATGTCAGCAGGGCATGGGCCGGATTCAAACCCATGCCGACATGGGTATGTGTGTGCACTGTAGACCGTGGTGCTAGACCACCCCAGGCCACACGTTAAAGAGCATTTTTAGCCCTTTTTTCGTTTCCAGTAGGACACAGCAATAAGAGAGAATGAAAAGAACGAGAGAAAGAAAAGGAGGAGAGAGAGCTGTTCTTTTATACAATGTAGTCTAATGAGCCATTAGTCACCTCTGGGACACATCACAGAGCACCTTATTACAGGGTAAGGCCAATGTCTTCAATTGGTGGCCATTTCTCTCCCTGTGCGGACTGAATACAAGACCCCACAGAGACGTGACAGAGCAGAGACAGGACAGATGACCCCTGCTTAATTAGGAGACAGAGACAGATTCTTCAACCAAAGCCTCACCTAATGCCCATTCTACAGGCATTGTCTGATATGCAGAGAGCGATGGTATAGGAAGAAAGTAGCGGTAAGAAAGAGAAGAGAAGAAAAGAGAAGATGATATTTGGATTGCCATGGAGAAGGCTACCCGTGGGGTGGAGGCGCTCAGCGGGAGGGAGAACTCTGAGGGGGGTGGCGGCTTAATAATGCATGCACCAATCATGGAGCGCGGCAAAGTCATTATGAGAGCGAACGTGGCGGCACTGAGGTCACGTGCCCTCAAAAGCAGCTGGTTATTACCACTGTTATATTATTTATCAAAACCATTTCCACCATCAAGTGGCTGTCCCTCTGTCGCAGCTGCTCCCCAAGGCCCCCCAGGATGCCCTGCTCTGGGGGCTGTGGCGCTGCCAATCAAGTGGGAGCTCACGCAGGGCTGCCAATCAACAGGGACCACAGCCACCGAGCTGTCCAATCACCAGCGGGTAGGGCACCCTCTTCAGCCAATAACCGGAGGTAAGGTCAGGCACGTCAATCAGCTGTGGATATCCACGGGTTATGATTAAGTTCATTGTGGGCTGGTCGGGAAATAAATAACTCGGATGAAATCTTCACTCACCATACTGTGAGGAATCAAATGTGTCTTTTTCAGCCCGGAGCCAATGACCCCAGAGGCCTCATGCAAGGAGGCAGTCAGTGACTAGAGGAAAGTACCGCCAGCACTCCCTTATATATTCACTGACCAGACATGAGGCCCACGGCAGCGTCCCAGTGGAGACCAGATAACAGAAAACCTCTATTTGACTGAATCCTCTAATGCGACGTCAATGCAATTTTTTGGGTTTAACTCATCTCGAATACAATACTACTCTTCCAGGGCATATCACAAACACTTGTTTCCGAAATCTCTGGGCTCTTGACTGAGCAGCTCGGCTAATGATAATTACAGTGTTATATATTTATCAGGCTCAGCGTGGCCGTCGCTGCGAGGCCTTCCTGGTACTAGTTAGACGAAGGGAAATGTGTCTCCACTGAATCAAGCGCACATTTCCAAGTCTAATGTTTGCCCTTTTCGAAGAGAATGCCGGAGATTAAAATGAGAGGACTGTGGTGTGTGTAATGGTTCCAGACAGCAGTTGTGCGCTAGCGGCTGAGGGCTAACCACAGAAGCAGTTTAGACTGTTCCAGCAGCTACCGCTCAACAACTGCATGAATACTTGCTAACAATGGCAGGCAGGTTTGAAAATGGGTATGATTTTCTTTTCTTTTTTACAGTCGCAAAATATGCTTGACAAATGCGTACTGTTGTGGTTGTTGCGCACAGTGATTAAATGTTAATGAACATATGATTATTCAAAGAGATGTTCCTCAGTTATCCAGGCACTTAATTTCTCATATTTAGTGCATCATTTACTTTGATGTCATGTGTTATGTATTGCAACATCCAAACCTGAAGAAGATCACAGTGGAACCTACTGTAGTTAATTTCTAGCTATAGATTAAAGGCGTCTGCCAAAACTGTGCCAAGTGGGTGTCAATTAAGACGCCCTCTCAGTACTCAGAGAGCAAATATTTACACTACCTTCTCATAGGTAACGAAGCGCTCTGCTCTTCTGTCCAGCGCATTGTCCTGACACAGCCATATTGCATAATAGGCTGTGACATTATCAGGCTAGGGTTTGGGGGAGAGGGGGGAGGGGTGGTAGAAACAATGGCATAAACGGCAGCTGTATCTATATGCACTGTGCACACGTGTGATAAGAGGGAAGAGTCTGCTTTGTCGTTCTGAGCACGCATGGAGACTCGCCGGCAGTGCTTAACCTCTGGAAAGCTGCATTAGAGACGGTGTGGGTTCTACTATTGTGTGTGTTCTCGATACACACACACACACACACACACACACACACACACACACACAAACACACACACACACACAAACACCATTGTGTTCACGCAGGTCTTCCCTTGCA
>NC_137688.1:41826600-41841600 GCF_963989245.1 Nansenia antarctica
CAATCAGTTGGCAGGTCCTGGCAGTATCTCAATTAACTCAGGGCTCTATTTGTTGCTGACATATTCCCTGCCAATTTCTCTTTCCGGTGGTCGTGGGAAGTTAGTTGACAGCATGTTTTACTTACGCCGGAAAAAATAATTGGAAAATCGGGGAGCGCATTTATTTTTTTCATGAACTGCAAAATGTATTAGCAGAGGACAGGAGGGAATACGCCAGTAGACACAGACGCAGGTAGACACATACTCTGGGAGGCAGAGATGCAAGTAAATTGTGTTTACGTTCTGGGGAGGGAAGAGATGCAATACAACACTTGGATACATCCACCAGGACCCCTGGGACAGACACCTACAGCACACACCCCACCACCTGACGTTACCTTTCACTTTCCTGAAGAAAAAATAATCACAACCAACAAAAACACCCCCTCCCCTCACACACACACACACACACACACACTAGATCCATTCACAAAATAAAGAAATAAAAAGCACGCGCACACACATGCACATGCACACACATGCACACACACACTAGATGCATTCAGAAAATAAATAAATAAAAAACATGCTCGCTCGCACGCACTCACACAGACACACGCGCACGCACGCCCGCGCACACACACACACACACACACACACACACACACACACACACACACACACACACACACACAAGCATACGCACGTCGCACACACAAAAATAAATTGCAGTCAGCCAAGCTAAATAATTTACAGAGGGACAAAAGCATGTGTTCAATGGTTGGCAGCATATTTCGGGGAGCCGTGGCCGACAGCTCAGATTTAAGACTTGGTCTAATGTGTTTTGACAGCCGTTTTAGATGAGCCACTGGTACATTATTTACATTGGCTTTACACAGGCGGCAATACTAACCCTCCCACAGTCACTGACTGAGACGATACACCTTCACTGCTTCCTCTTCCTGGCTGGGTCTCAATAGTCTTAACTGCTTCCTCTTCCTGGCTTGGTATCAATAACAGCTTTTAACAGCTTCCACATAGTGTTAACAGCTTCCTTCCCTTGGTGTTCTTGTCCTCTAGTCTACAGCACTTAGTGCTCATTAGGGAAAGGAGTATGCTTAGGAAAGGAAGCCATTCATAACTATTGAGGTACAGCCCCTGTCTGAGGGAGCACAAGTGAGACATGTACCGTGTATTTGCCAGGTCACAATGCAGAGGCTTCAATAGAAGAGGAAGAGAGGAGTGAGGAGATTCATAATACCCTCCTCCATCCATCACTCAATTAATGACAGGGAGCATCCGTCTGCATCTCAGGGAGGGAGCACGGAGCAGACTCTGTGCTGCCACGCCACTGAGCACACGAACACACACACACACACACACACACACACACACACACACACAGACACACACACAGACACAGACACAGACACAGACACACACAGACACAGACACACACACACACACACACACACACCCCTAAATGAACATTTACCCCCCCAAACCATCTCATTCCTTCCTTCTCTTTTGTGTTTGAAAAGTTAATACACAAGAAAATGCACTTTGCATCTCAAGGACAAAGACTGTCAGCGGGGGTTTGAAAATGTGTTAATACCCATATTTGAACTATAATCTGTGATGTGTGCGTGCATGCTTGTGTGTGTGTTAGAGCTAGATAGAGAGAGAGAGAGAAAGAGAGAAAAAGAGAGAGAGAGAGAGAGAGAGAGAGAGAGAGAGAGAGAGAGAGAGAGAGAGACAGAGAGAGAGACAGAGAGAGAGAGAGAGAGAGAGAGAGAGAGAGAGAGAGAGAGAGAGAGAGAGAGAGAGAGAGAGAGAGAGAGAGAGAGAGAGAGAGAGCCTGGTACCCGACTGCCTCGTCTCCTAACACACGCTCCATTCACTTTTATCACTGGTGATTAAACAAGCAGCTCTGGGGGCTGCTCTTCCCCCTGAGGAAAACAATGCAATTAATGTCGGCTGCATCAAAACAACACAATAAAAAGGACCAGATAAATCTCCTCTGAGGGCCTGACTGTGAGTGAGGAGGAGCAGCAGAAGATTGTGGGTTCAGTAGCAAACCGTAAGCCACGTGGGCAACACAATGGGTCCTTGATTAAAGGGGACAATCAGGGATTGGTACATCCATTTTTTTACTTATTGATATATAGCCATTGATTCCTGAAGAATATAACATGCCTCATGAGCTTAGTTCAACTGTCTTACCCTATTAGAACCCAAAATACAGTATAAGCTTGTCTTTACTCTATTGTTTGTAAACAATGTAATTGGAAATAAACACTATATACCTTCAAAACATAGTTAAAATGATCCTTTTCATCTCATGGTTGGTCAGTCCTTGCATACATAGCCCAGTCTATCGATTTGAGAGTAGATATATGTAAATTTATCAAGCTCCATCCCTCTGTTGTTTACAAAGAAATGTGACCACTTTGTTGTTTGAATCCAAGATCGCCCCTTTAACCGTCTAAAGTGATGAGTGGTGAGAGCAGATAAACAAGACCCTTGTTTATAGTGTTCAAGAAAAAAGGACTGATAATTAAACCTTTTAGCGCATAATGAGCTTATCTGGGGGCTGACTGCTGAAGCCATCTCATGGACCTAATCTCATCCGTTTCTCATCTTTAGGCTGTCAGTGAAGTGTGCAGATTTACATACATTTACATCCCTGCCTGTGTGTAAGAGCCGAGCCTAAGTGATGATGAGTCGATAATATGCGCTTATCCCCATTATCATACGACTAGGCATGAGATTGACCAGACACATTGGCTAGAGGTGGGCTGTGTGTGTGTGTGTGTGTGTGTGTGTGTGTGTGTGTGTGTGTGTGTGTGTATCTGTGTGTGTAGATATGTGCTTGTGCATATAAATTAACAAGCTGCTTTCAGACCAACACGATGACATGTAGTCTAAACCCTGATGTTCCAGTGTTTTCTAGGGTATTTGCACACTATGACGTTGAAGTAACTGTGAACAGTATGATGAACGTCTCTTAGTATCACAGCAGTTTGAAAAAGTGTGCCGTGAATTCCAGCTTGTTTTGCGTGAGTGTGATTTTGGCCCCCCACACGACGTCACTTGGGGATCTGATTTTGATCAACCAATGACAACCAAGTTTCCAGTTTCAAGTTGTTACATTACACACGTGTAAGAGAGTACAATTCTTAAGCTTCTATTCCTGATATTGCAGCACAAGACAATAAGGCAAGTACAACTCAAATAAACCAATAATATAATATACAGTGGCTATAGAATGTCATCATACCCCTTCACTTTTTCCACATTTTGTTGTGTTACAGACTCAATTTAAAATGTATTAAACAAAATGCAAATCAGAGACCCTATAAAAACAAAGATATTGATTGAACAAAATTACATGAACTATTATCCTTGCATTAAGATGGACTCAATTCAACATATTGAGTAATTTGTTGATGACATTTTTGCATTTTAGCTAATTTTAAGAGTGTCATTGCAAACGGTATGAATACCTAGGCACATTTCTGTGTTTAAATTTTAATACATTTACAGGAATTTCAAAAATAAATATTTTTATTTACGGTAATCAATTTTCAATTGAGCTTACTAATTTCAATTGAGCCTACTAATGTGGAAAAAGTGAAGGGGTATGATGACTTTCTATAGGCACTGTATATTTGTTTACATGTTACATTCCTTCCATTTTAGCCAGCACTAGCAGTACGCACAGTGACAGCTCCAGGCAGATACAGATAACAGCCGAGGCTATATGAAACTTAATTTAAAATGTTGTGGTAAAATGCAGCAACACTCTTCAGAATACAGTGAGAAAATGACGTGGTTGAAGTTATCTTGTTCTTTGAGCTAGCACAGAGTTGTATTTTGCAAGTGTAACCCACGTCACATAATGGGTATTTTTTTGGCGCAGATTGAAAAGTCCATTCTAAAAATGTGTTCTTGTTCAGTGTAAATTCCATAGCAAAACCGAATTTGTTTTGTATGGTTGGGCATTTAGCTTATACAGTATTCTGACCTTGTGTCACACAGGTCAGGTTTTTTGGAAATGGTCAGTCCATTCCAAGGTGGCGAGTCAACCCATTGAGCCATCTGAAGATTTCATTTGATACCATTATTTGTTTGTGTATTTTCCTTGGATGGATTGTCTGAGTGAATGACTACACAGTGTGGTAGGACAAGTTTTCTTTCCAAAGCACTCACTGCTCAGTCCACAGCAGTGCAAAGGACATTCAAGTTGCTTCACTCACCTGCTGTTTCCTATGCAGAGGGTTTAAAAGTGTTAACTGTGGGAAGATTGGTTAATTTGTTTGACAACTTTTGATATATTGGTTTAAACACATAGTGTTTTGTACAGTGTGTTTCTCTAGAAGCCAGTATAGTGAGGGTGCACCCGAGATATAGGTTACCCAGGGTATATGATACTTACAACCTATGTATAATTGTATGAAGTCCTTTTGTGGGGACAACTGTTTTGTTTTTGTATTTTGTTTATTTAGTTTATGATCGATCAAAAGTTCAATACAAGCTGCTGTCCCGTGTCAATCATTATCCAACTAGCTCCAGTATTCAAACCTAGGCCCATTCTCATTTGGAGTGGTTTTTAACTACATGAGATCTGTTACACAAGCTAGAAAAAAAAACGACCAGTTTGCTAATTTATTAGCCTAGATTACATGGCCCCTTTAAATCTATCCTCAATACTTTGCAAGGACAAATAGGGTGTATAAAGAGCTTCCTAAGACACATGGGAGAATAAGTACCAAGCCATATCTATTGTATTGAACAATAGCTAGTTTTATTTTTAGTCTAGTATCTTTGAAAGGTGTTTCAATGAAACATTAGAGTTCATGTTCTTTATACCTGTCGACAGGCTCGGTCTGTCTATTCTTTTCTACCTCCCTCTCTCCCTCTCTCTCCCTCCCTCCCTCTCTCTCCCTCCCACTCTCTCTCTCTCTCTCCCTCCCTCCCTCCCCCTCTCTCTCTCTCTCTCTCTCTGGGAACACCACTCCACCAGAGTTCATGTTCTCCACACCTGTCGACAGACAGGCCCCAGACTAAACAGACTGCTATTTAGCCTCTTAGTCTCTCTGGACCTGGGCGTAGAACCTGAGCTGGGAACCCAAACCTGCTGGCCGTTACATACCCCGGTAAGAGGAGAGGCGAGAGGCTCTTTCTCTGAACACGTTTGTTAAGTTTGAAAGAGGTGAATGCAGACAAGTTTCCTGTCTCACCTCGTGTGAATGGGGCTAGATATCAGATTCATGCTTTTTCTAGAGGGCTCAGCTAAGAAGCTTTCTCACACTGACTGGGCCATACAATGTATCAGAGCTTTGATTGCCAGTGAGAGGGATACCTGTCACTTATACTACTACTATATACTATACTACTACTACTACTACTACTATACAGTATAAGTCTACAATGGCAACACAACTGAACATGTTCATGTACTGCAATGCCTGGGACACACTACATGTTTTTGCGTGGTCTTCATGCAGTAAGCCTCAGAGAACCTCTACGTTTGAATGATTTAGTCAATCTAAATTGTACTGAACTGGTAATCGTTATGGTACATACACCTAGTGATGCTACCACGACAGTAGGATGTGATCACCTGCCGATTGGCTGCAGCAGCTACTCTGGGACATATTATGCCTCGCATCTGGTCAGAGCACCACTCACGCTCTGCGAATTGAGACTGAATTTATTCAACATGTCAGAATGTTATTGGGACAGCGTACAGCGCCAGCAGAGTGCCCAGGAGCCTGTAAGAGCTATCAACAGCATATCGGGAATGTGCTTCCACACGGCCCTGTGTTTCACTTCGAGTTTACTCTGATTTCCTTACAATAAATCACGTTCACATCCATTTCACAAATTTCCCCAGCCAAAAAAGGGAGTTGTAGACATAGTTTATAGTTCTAGTTAGTGTATTACCTCACTGGATTATGCATTAAATGGATAAACCAAAAATGGTTCTTCAAAAGGTACTCCTCCAGGGACAGCCTGCGAAAACCCTTTTTTTCTTCTTTTTTTGCAACATGAACAAAGACAAAGCAGTGTGGTCTTCTGTATCAGAACATCAGAGGAAGACACTCACAGACAACTCCTGCTGCTGTCCATCTACATATTCATGAGGGGGGCATGGAGGCGTGGAGGCAGGAAGACAGCTATCCGAAACCATGCATATTCTATTAGTGATGAACAGCCTCAAATACTACTGAGACGGCTCCCACACAGTCCCCCACCCCCCGCAAAGCTTAAAGGGATAGTTCACTCCTAAATCACATTTCTGTGGTTAATAAAATAAATTTGATTTTAGAGTGAACTATCCCTTTAACACTAGTTGTCCCAGCGGTAGGTGCATGGGTGCAATGTGACTAATAATGTGCTACTAATTTACTCTGCCTTTGCAAAACCCATGTTGGTATTGATTTAATTGAATGGTTACACTGTTAGACTAACGTCAACAAATGGATGTCTCCAGACCTCATTTTGGGTACTTTGGTTAATAACAACGGCCCAGGGCTTCTAGTGTTAACAGAGAAGGCCAACTGCCGTCAATAAAAACACATGGGGGAAGAAAAGGCGGTCGTTACTGGAATGAGTTATACCTGGTCCCTGATCTACGGTCAGTTTTGCAGTTTCTCCCCCTCTGAAAGGTCTAGGATAGGATTTGGGGAGGTTAAGCTGATCCTAGATCGGTGCCTAAGGTCCTCCTCGACCCAGAACATCGTTCACAATGAGGTGTTAGTAGGGATGGGAACGATCAATTCTGCTTATCGATTCGATTCTTTATCGATTCCCAATATGTTAAAACATCTTTCGATGCAACATTTTGAATCTGATTGATCCTGTAAAATTACAGGAATGCCATATTTTTTACACTCATTAGGAATCAAGTATTTTAAAATCTTGATTCCTTAAAATTACTTAAAATTACAGGAATGCCATATTTTTTACACTCATTAGGAGTCAAGTATTTTAAGATTTTTAAGATTATTTTAAGATTTTAAAAAGATTATTTTAAGATTTTAAAAAGATTATTTTAAGATTTTAAAAATATTATTTTAAGATTTTAAAATACTTGATTCCTAATTCCTAAAAAATATGGCATTCCTGTAATTTTACAGGATCAATCAGATTCAAAATGTTGCATCGAAAGATGTTTTAACATATTGCTGGTGTTTCCACCCTTACTTGAAATGATCATTTTACAGATGTTACAAGTAGCAATGTTGTCATTTTTCTTTGGACCATTTCTTCCTAGACCATCATGTTATCTGGAAAAGTGCTCGTATTACACCACTCCACAAGGGTGGAGATGTACTTGATTGCAACAATTACAGACCTACAGTATATCGATTATCTGCTCTACTGCCAAAGTTTTCGAAAAACTAATTTATAATCAGCTTGCATACTATCTTAGTAATAATAATATTTTACACCATTTCAATCTGGCTTCAGGCCTAATCACTCCACAAGTACAGCCCTAATTAAATTCACTAACGATGTCTTCTCTTCTGCAAATAACGGGGAACTCACAGGGGCTATCTTCATAGATCTAACAAAAGCTTTCGATCTTGTTGACCGCTATCTGCTCTTAGATAAACTTCATGCTATTGGCCTGTCTGAAAATGTACTCCTGTGGTTTAATTCATACTTTCATAACAGAAAGCAGTGTGTGTTATTGAATGGAAATGTCTCTGATTTCGCAATTCAACAAAGAGGTGTGCCTCAGGGCTCTACATTGGGACCACTTCTTTTCTCTATATATGTTAATAATTTACCATCAATTTTCAAAAACTGCTGTGCTCAACTTTATGCTGACGACACTGTCATATACACATCTAAACCGGACATAATACAAATTCAAACTTCTCTTCAGTCTGACTTCAACATCCTACAAGATTGGCTCTTACAGAACAAATTACTGCTCAATAAATCTAAATCTTACACTATGATCTACACCCGGTTCATGTGCAATATCCTGTATTGATGGCACTACTTAACATAAAGGTGACAATATTAAATATCTTGGTGTATGGCTTGATTCCAATCTTTCATTCAAATCACACATTGACTATACCTTGCGTAAAGTACATTTTGGAATCAATACCCTATATCGATCACGTAACTGTTTTTCACTCAATGTTCGCAAAAAACTTGTCATACAACTCATATTCCCACTAATTGATTATTGTGATGTTGTTTATCAAACCGCAGCAAAAACGGATCTTGTCCCGCTTAACACTGCCTATAACAGAATCTGCAGATTTGTCCTTGGTTGTCCTTTTCTCACTCACCATTGTAACATGTATCAGGCACTCAAATTTCCATCTCCTTATGTAAGAAGACACATGCACTGGCTTCAATTTTTATTTAAATACATTAATCTAAACTATCCCCCTTATTTACAACAGTATCTTATTCCTTTTACAGCTAACCATCGTTCTAGGCATTCATCGCAGTTTCATTTCACCACACCTTACGTTACAAAATCAGTTGGTAAAAGAGCATTTAACTTCAGAGCCCCAGCTGATTGGAATAATTTACCGGTTCACATTAAATCCATCACATCTTTTGTTAGTTTTAAGCATGCACTGTCTTCTTACCTTTTGACTGATTGTTCGTGTTTCCTTTGAAGTTGTCACCACTTACATGTACACCTATTAAGTTTACTGTAAAATGTAGCATGTATATTGTTGTATGTAGATCCGCCTTCCCTTGTTCTGTTATCCATTTTGGTCGTGTTATGGTTGTGATGTTCTCAATGTTTTCAATGGCAATGTGTGTTGTTGTTTGTCTCCTGTTTGTCTGTGTTTTGTCATGTGTGTCTTTTATTGTTTATCCTGTTCTTATGTAATATGTAAGGATTATGTATTATGCAATATGTATTATTATATTTGTATTGTATTATTGTATTGTATTATTGTATTATGATGTATTATGCATTGTGTTTTAACTTAGGACCCCCTCGAAAACGAGATGGTTCATCTCAAGGGGTTTATCCTAATAAAATAAATTTACAACATGACTCCTTGTTGCAAGTCTGAGTTTGACGTCATCATGACGCACACGTTTTTTCAATGCGCAACTGTCAGCACATGCACAAAACATGCCGGCATCGATACAAGGAATCGAGAACATCGGAGGCATACAATTCTGACGCATCTAACAATTTGGAACCGGTTCTCAACTGGAACCAGTTCTCGATTCCCATCCCTAGGTGTCAGTTGACATGGATGGGTGGCTCCGTGCTGCAACATGGCTATTAAGAGTGTGATACTGACCAACGGTCCTGGTGAGATTCATTCAAGCCAGCGGAGACTGTGTCATATTGACCACCACTCCTGGTGATCAATTCTCTGTGTTTGTATAGCGAGCGGAGCTGTGGGAGATTGTCCCCTATTTCATTTATCGGGCTTTAACGCTCTCACATAGGCCCCTCTGCAGTGTTTTAGGCCCCCCCCCCTCTCTCTCCAACAGGATATATTATGCCTGCAAGCCCCCTCGATGTACGAGATGTCCCTCTCAGAGAAACACGGAGATCCAGATGAGGGGGACAATGTTTTCAAACTGATATAACATCCACCCCTCAGGTGGATGGAGACCAGGAAGACTGACTCCCAGGCAATTCTAGCCTTTCCCAATGAAAGGGAGTTTTTTTTAGTCTTGATCAGATAGTTTATCTACTCTCACTAATGCTATCCTTCTTCTCCCTTTTTTAATCCCTCATATATATGGTAATGGCATTAATCAGTAGAAAATGCAGCCATTAAGTCAGCTAATTGGTATGTAAATAGGCTCGCAAGAATATTGGCAGCCCCAGAATACTTTTGATTTTCAAAATAAATACGAATCTGTCACTTCTCATTTGGCATGTGCAACAAGCAAGCCGGTCGCAGTGTTCTGCAGGAAATGAACGAGATGCCGGTTTCACCATGGCAAGGTTCAGCATACATACAGGCCAAGCAATGAAATTCAGGCTTAACCTTCTCTCTCTATATATATATATATCTCTCCCCTACTCTCTCTCTCTCTTCGTTACACTTGGATCGATGGCAAACCGCGAAGGTGGCCAAGCAGGAGCAAGAGAATCCAAGTCGTTTTGGGGGAGAGAGCAATGTAATTTTCCATGTAATGAAAAAAGCAATAACATTTTCTCGTGTTCTTAACAGCGAAGGGCTCGCCTCCTGTGCTCTCTCTTTGTTATCAGCCGAGCCAAGCGTCCAGGAACATCCTCAGCCTTAGTTATTGTCTGTGCATACTGTATACTCACAACTGAGGTAAAAGCCGCCGGTATCTCCCGTGTAAACATTTCTGGGGTTTTCAAAAAAATATTAAATCTGTCATGGACTGTGGAAAGGAAAATGACTGATTGGTAGAATCGATGAGTATTACTCAGAGAGGTGGAGAGCGAGACTGGAGCCAAATACCTGGAATTTAATAAACAAAATCTCAATCTCCCAGACCATGGCAGGTTTGATGTACATCATATTATTGGAGCTTCAGATGCATGATACAGATAACATGCATTAGGGGAAGCTTATATCTTATATGAAGACTATTCATTTCAATTACAGCTAATGCCAAACCTGCCTCCTGTGGTTCTTTATTCAGATGAGTCTTTTTAAGCTAGTTTAATGGCAGATTCACATACTGCATGAATATCAACACAAGCAAACGGAAGGCTCCCCAATCTAAGGCTTCACGTGCAATGTGCAAGGTAGTCATCTCAGGTGTTTTTGATAACCAACCTTTTTTTGGGGGTATGTAAAACTACAAGGTACCGTTTGAATATGGTTGCGTGTCCCCCCTGTCTATTAAAGCTTCGATTAACACGACAGGACGTTTTGACTGGGGAGTACCACAGCTGAGGGAACAGTTATCGCGCAAGTGACAGCAACACTACGGCTACAGCAATATACTTGATATGATGCACAGTTTTCACCGTGTCACAAAGCAGAACAAAAGAGCGCTATCTGAAGCGTGAATAGAAAGGTAGAACAGTGGAGATGTGGGGAGTGCAGAGCCACTGGGGCCACTGGAGATGAGAGGCGCGCTAGACAAGATAGCACTGCCGCCGCGTCGGGGAGTGAATTAAAACAAAAACAGTTGGGGATTAAGTCGGACTTGTTGACAGGAGAAAGATGAGCCACATTACCTTTTTTTTTCCTTCTTCTTTTTCCACTCACACTCAAGAGTTGTTTTTTATCACATCTAATAATACAAAGGCTCAATTTCATGGGTGGTCTGTCTCGGTGTCTACATTTCCCACCAGACAGGGTGCACAGATCCATAAATGTTATGTCGTTGATTGTCTGCCTATCTCTCTGAGAGATATGTACAGTGTTGTGGAAGCCATAATAATTAAGCTTGTATTTGTAACATAAGCTAGTATTTGTCAATGCAGATTGTACCTCAAAAGGAATGGACCGAAAACAGAATTCACCCACAAAGTCCCCACAAAGAAGCACCAGTGGAGTTATTAACCAACACCAGTGGATATGAAACAGAAAGATAAGAGCAAACGGAATGTCTAAGAAGAAAGAAGTCTTCTTAGAAAGAGTCTTTTTGGAAAGTCCTATCTGGATGTACCACCCCATTGCTGTACCACCCCCCCTTATCTCCATCTCATTCTGCACAGAATATCACTGTTATCTTGCCTTTATTTAAACCAGGAAGTCCCATTTAGGAATCTCTTCTACAGTGTATAGTTCATCATGTTGTATATATATCAAATACATCTATCAATATATCCGTATATACTGTATATATATTGATGGTGGTTAGCAGCAATCTAAAATAGTCCTGTCATAATTATTACATGTGGATATTAGTACAACGTTTCATCATACACATACGGCTACAGAGCTCCACATGGCATACACTACGTCTCCACGCGCTCTTCCAATGGCTGGAGGACAATGAGGAGCCTGGGCCACACACACCACGATAAGTAGCCCATTCATTCATTCATTCATGGAGTCCATGGAGGTGATTGGTGGTGCAGAGAAACAGTGTACAATACGGCTCTGACTCAATGCTGCTTTTCTTAGCTGAAGCTTCACTCTCATGGCTTACATCCGGCATTGTGTCTATTTACACTGAGACTATGGGTATATATTGAGGCTTTTCGGGTTTAACTGCCTCGCTCAACACGGCACACATAGACAGACAGACGGACGGAGGGACGGACCGACGGACGGACAGATAGACAGACAGACACACATATGCATGCACACACACATACACACAGACACACACACACAGATACACACAGACACACACACACACACACACATACATACACACAGACACACAGACACACAGACACACAGACACACACACACACATACATACACACAGACACACAGACACACACACACACACACACACACACACACACACTCGCACACTCGCACACTCGCACACACGCACACACGCACACTCGCACACACGCACACACGCACACACACACACACACACACACTCACACCTTCACGACCCACTTGAGGACGCGAGCTGGCAGTCCTCTAGTTAGGGCCGAGGCTAAAGCACTGCCATGTATGTCCTCCTCCACCAAGAGCATGGCTGAATTACAGTTGAGTTTCATTCATTTTCTTTTTTCCCTGTCAGGCTGAGAGCAGCTTCTCAGTGAGAAGCTCGTCCTCTCAGTCATGTGTGACCGGCTGCGTTGCCACGGTGGACCGCGGCCACGCCTGAGAGCCCAACCAATTAGGCCTCATTATCAGGCCATTTAAAATGGCCGCCTGGAGGAGAAGGACTGCAACAGAAAGAGCCTGTTGTTGGAACCCAGAGACGTAGCAGGCTCATATTGCATTCTGCCTGGTAGGGAAAGAGCGATTATAAGTAGTCCGCTACACACCAGGGAGAAATGATGCCAGCCTTGGGTAGGGGGGACAAGGTAAGAATGAGACCCGCTTCTCCGGCGGTAAATAGAAAGCGTTCTCCATCTGTCTCTCTCTCTCTTTTTTTTTTGCACTTCATCCCCTTCTTTGCAGAGCCTGTCTTTGTGTGAGGGAGATAGAGGGAGAGGTGAGGCTGAATGGCCATTGTGTGCCTCCACACGGCAATGACACAGTGCTATCTCAAAGGATCTGTGAAACCTGCACACAAACGCATGCTCTCATGCACATGCACACGCGCACACACACACACACACACACACACACACACACACACACACACACACACACAGTGATGGGGTCACAGTCCAGACCTTTCAACACTGTGAAAAAAGAGGACACGGTTCCCACACCTCTACAGAGAAGAGCTTACGTGTGTATGTGTGGTGTTTGTGTGTGTGTGTGTGTGTGTGTGTGTGTGTGTGTGTGTTATATCTGTGTGTTTGTGAGTGATTAGATAAATGAAACAAACAATTAGGACACCGAAATCATACCAGTGTCCATAAAGAAACACAGGAAAACGGAGTTCTAGCCATGGCAATTTATGTTTTTATAAAGGTTGAGAAGAAAGGGAGGAGGAGAGGGGAGAGGACCCCAGAGACAAAGGGCCAGTTAATGATCCTAGAGGAGACATGAGGGAGATGACACCCTGCTCCCTAGATCCTCATCTACAGCAAGCAGAAACAAGAGAGATGGGGAGAGAGCTGTCACCCTTGGTCACAGCACAGGCCACTCTCACACACGCACGCACGCACGCACGCACAACGGCAACATTAACACACATTTTCTGTCTCGATATTTCCATTGTTTTTCTGCTTTTCATAATTGCATACAGACTTTATGCAAAGGCTCATCCTCTCATGATTATCTGTCACACTAGCAGCGGTGGTGGTGTGGAAGTGTTGATTTGTGTGTGTGTTCCTGCATGCGTCTGATGAAGGTCACTTTAGACAAGAAATGCTATCAACCTTGCAAATTTGCACTGATCCACTGATTGAGTGTGAAGACTCTTCTTGTGAGTGCGTCTGTCAGACAGAGTTGTACTCTCCCAGTCAAAGTGAGCAAGGTGGGGTGGGGTGTCGGATTCCCAGTGCAGGAGAGACCACCAACTACGGCCAGTATATTAGTGTCATACCATGGCCCCTCTGGGCTGTCAGACAGAGCTACTGTGACAAGGCCAGGGTCAGGTGCTGACGCCGGTCTGTCCTAACCCCTGCCTGTCCCTCTAATGCCCCCAAACCCCCCTTCTTTGGGTCACTTGTGGGAATGAGTATAGCACCGGCTACAGAGCTCAGATATCTGTGGCCTGACGCAATTACCTCAGACTGACACACACAGAGGGTAGAGAGGAGGGGGAGCGGGAGCGGGCAGAGGGAGAGAGAAAGGAAGAGATATAGAGAGAGGGAGGGGGGGACGGGAGAGAGAGGGATAGAGATACAGGAAGAGGAGAGCAAGAGAGACAGAGAGAGAGAGGGATACAACGGGGGCAGGGAGAGAGGGGGAGGAAAAAGTAGAGAGATAGAGAAAGAGGAGGGGAGAGATGAGGGAAACAAAGAGACGGGGGGAGATAGTGTAGCTGGCCATGAGTATCCTCTTAACAGCAGAGAAAGGACCAACATCAGGCACAACACTTGAACATGTGCTACATCAACTGGTTTGACCGGTAGCAATTGACTGATTATTGTAATATCATAATAATATACATCCATTATTGTTATACAGTTCATAAACATACGTTATTATTAAGCAAGAGCCTTCGCACATGAGGACAAGATGTGGAAACAAATCCGAAATGGATACGTAGCATCAACTGTACACAGTGAACAGTAGTGTATTTCCGATTCCATCAGGCCACATCTGCACCTGATGCTGTAAGCTTAGCGTTCACCTGGGGTTTCTCACAGGACAGACGCGTTGAAGAATGAGGACAATACATCACTGTATCTCACTGTCACCGCCTCTCCCTTCCTCCGGCTCATTCTGCCTTTCTCTAGCATTATTGCCCCCCCCCCCCCCTCTCTCTCTCTCTCTCTGACGGGCTAGGTCTCGTGCCATCCTGCACTGCGCTGCGTGCGCG
>NC_137688.1:41846600-41856600 GCF_963989245.1 Nansenia antarctica
TTTGTAACCTGGAGGGGAAGCTGTAGCCAGGGTGGAGAGATCACATGTAAAGTAAAGTAACATTTAGGCTATGCTTGACATCCATCTCATTTTATTTAACCTGTATTTAACCAGGCAAACATGTAAGACACGTTTGTGGCAAACATGTAAGACACTCATGACACCATCATGCACAAAATGTACCAAAAACAAATAGCTACGGCAGGGATGAGAGATGGGGGTGCATGTATTAAGTTAAATACGATAATAGGGATTATAGTGTAGCATCAGGTATCTATAATAGAGTAATAATGAAATGTGCATGGCATTTAGGCTTATGAAACCCTCAGACAGTGTGGAACAGCAAAATGTGTTCATGCTGTGGTGTGGATTTGCTTAGTACTGTAGCTACTACCTTTGGCTAAGATGGATGTCTTTTTACTATTTTTTTCACATTAGACTATTGTTTTACGAAAAACATTTCTCAGGCAAAGTTTAAGAGTGACCATAATTGTGTGAAACCATTTTATTTGTGAAAGCAAAGATTTAGCCCCCAGTGTCCAATATCCATCAACATTCTAAGCAGTCTTAATTTTATTCGCACCCGGGGGATGTGTGCATAACCCTTTACAATTCAATCATCAGTTCTGATGTCCAACCCAAATGTGGAAACATGCAGGGTTGAACTCTGGGGACCCCTGAAGGTCATAGTATGATGTGAGAACCACTTAATGACCTGTATTGTATTTGATGACTTTAATTTCATGTACAGTATTAAGTATTCTATGTACGCTTTTACTGTGTGATGTTATTTTATATTTTTAGGAAGCCTTTTTATAACTGGCGAGGGACTATGGATGAAAATTTGCCTCCTGGCTAAATCTGGCGTATTTAAATGTTCATTAATATGCATTGTCCCTTTACAAATAAAATAAATAAACAAACTTCATGAACACCACTGATAGATAGCCACTTAAAGATCCACCTCCATAGCAGTGAAAAAGGTTGTGTGTCACATGGCACACCAGGAAATCTGAACTTTCCAGGTAAATCAACACTATGCAATATTGAATACTATTCAACCCCCCCATCCGTGGTCAGTGGAACAATGGTGAAAATATGAACATCACAAATCATCGTATCTGACAGCAAGACTTATTCTGTGATATTGTTACCATTTTATACAAACGTTGTATAAGTCAAGAAATGTGTTTATTGACAAATTCAATAGCATACTGATAACAAAAAAAGAAAAAAACATTGTATCTGCACAGTGTCTTAGTGATCTGTATCAGTCTCATACGGTAAGTAACAAGGCCTCTCTTGGCACAGGGGTACATATGCATGCGTACCAGCAGAAACACACAGCCGTATGCAACCAAGAGAACAAAGACAGAACGAGAGGAACTTCCCCAGAAACCAGCTGGGACAAACAGGAGTCAATTGAAACACACTCACCAGAGCCATCACTGTGAAACGACCCAAGCTTAGGGGACCCCCATCCTCCACAACTATAACCTGACAACAAGCATGCTTAGGGGACCCCCATCCTCCACAACTATAACCTGAGAACAAGCATGCTTAGGGGACCCCCATCCTCCACAACTATAACCTGACAACAAGCATGCTTAGGGGAACCCCATCCTCCACAACTATAACCTGACAAGCATGCTTAGGGGACCCCCATCCTCCACAACTATAACCTGACAAGCATGCTTAGGGGACCCCCATCCTCCACAACTATAACCTGACAAGCATGCTTAGGGGACCCCCATCCTCCACAACTATAACCTGAGAACAAGCATGCTTAGGGGATCCCCATCCTCCACAACTATAACCTGACAACAAGCATGCTTAGGGGACCCCCATCCTCCACAACTATAACCTGACAACAAGCATGCTTAGGGGACCCCCATCCTCCACAACTATAACCTGACAACAAGCATGCTTAGGGGAACCCCATCCTCCACAACTATAATAACCTGACAACAAGCATGCTTAGGGGACCCCCATCCTCCACAACTATAACCTGACAACAAGCATGCTTAGGGGAACCCCATCCTCCACAACTATAACCTGACAACAAGCATGCTTAGGGGACCCCCATCCTCCTTAACTATAACCTGACAACAAGCATGCTTAGGGGACCCCCATCCTCCACAACTATAATAACCTGACAAGCATGCTTAGGGGACCCCCATCCTCCACAACTATAACCTGACAACAAGCATGCTTAGGGGACCCCCATCCTCCTTAATTATAACCTGAGAACAAGCATGCTTAGGGGACCCCCATCCTCCACAACTATAACCTGACAAGCATGCTTAGGGGAACCCCATCCTCCACAACTATAACCTGACAACAAGCATGCTTAGGGGACCCCCATCCTCCACAACTATAACCTGAGAACAAGCATGCTTAGGGGACCCCCATCCTCCACAACTATAACCTGACAAGCATGCTTAGGGGAACCCCATCCTCCACAACTATAACCTGACAACAAGCATGCTTAGGGGACCCCCATCCTCCACAACTATAACCTGACAACAAGCATGCTTAGGGGACCCCCATCCTCCACAACTATAACCTGACAACAAGCATGCTTAGGGGAACCCCATCCTCCACAACTATAACCTGAGAACAAGCATGCTACTATCACAAAGTAAAAAATAATAACAGCCTAGGCCTAGTAAAAGTGGAGGATTTATCATGTAAAAGACTAGACTGGGGATAACTGCAGCAGCCATGGGAGTTGAAGGAGATGTTTCTGGGGCATCGCTGCTGTACATACATTAGCATTAAACACACTTGTTCTCAGTGCTGTACATGCTGCTGGTGGTGGTGAAGCAAATGTAGGTTTCATACTATAGGCAGGCTTCACACCAGGCTAATGATTTGCCCCCCATTGTGTTAGCTAGCACTGTTTTAGAGACACTAAGAGACACCAGCTCTACTCTCAGCTGAGCAGTTCAAACAGCTAATGAAAGCATTTTCAAATACAAACTTCAAAGATTTCAAGTTTGTCTGGCACAAAGGGACCAATGGAATAGTAGGAACACAGCAAAGCCCGGCAGTATTTGAGAGTATTTCAGTTACTTTTGGACCCTAGTCTGCAACTGAGTCTCACGGCTATAATAGCCCAGGCTGAGGATGCCATGGTGACAAACAATGCCAGCTGTGGTAGAGCCAGAGTCTAATGATCGCAAAGTCGGCAGTTCGGCGGTTTGATCCCCGGCCGGCCAAGTGTCGAGGTGTCCTTGGGCAAGACACTGAAGCCCACATTGCTCCCAATGAGCGGGACACCGCCATTGGTGTGTGAATGTGGGTGTGAATGGGTGAATGAGAGGCCATTGTAAAGCACTTTGGAATAGGGCGCTATATATATATAGCGCCCCTCCCCCACGCCCCCGCCCCCCCTTTATGTTCCAGCATGAATCCCATCCCTCCCTCCTGTCAGAAGAAACGCACAGCATATTCCCCCTTAGTTCCCCAGATGTCAAGACAATGGTCAAAAGTTGGACCATATCAGCATACCCCCTGAACCCAAACCCAGGGGGATGAAAGTGTCACCGATTCCAGAAGAAAGACTAACCTGTGAGACATTTTCTTCGTCACCTTGAACAGCAGCCTCTGAAAGCCGCTAAAACGCTCCATACACTCAACAAGGTGAATCTTTCACAAGGCACGGTCGATACAGACAGGCTTTAGCAAACAAACCATCCAGAGGAAAAATATGAGGCATCAAATAATGCGTTAAATAATGTATCCCCACTGATCATCTAATGGATTAAAAGAGACCCCCCCTCCCCCTCCAAGCCCTGTCATTTGAACAAACACTAGCATTAACCGAATACTGGGGCTTAAATTGAATAAATTGGTGCAGGCGGGAGTTGGGAGCGGGGGTGGGGGGGTCTAATATCGCTTCAAAAGTATGACAATATCCATTTGGGTTCAACATTCTGCCTTTGATGAATTGATGTATTAATGAATATGAGGGTTCAGTGTCCTCTGCCATGCCGAGGCTTCAATAGAAGTGTAAATGATGTGCTGTGACATGTTACTGAACAGAGCTTTGATCTGACTAGAGCCCGTTCACACTGAAAGGACAGAACGAGAAAAGAGAAAACGCACACAATACACACACACATTCGTGCACGCACACACACACACACACACACACACACACTCAGACACACACACACACACACACACACACACACACACACACACACACACTCAGACACACACACACGCGCGCGCACACACACACACACAGATCAGCCTCTCTCTCTGATCCCGTCCACCCAACAACCCAGATACAGATATGGACATTTGTAACATAGACTTAATTACCCCAGTGGGAAAACAAATGTTTGAATACAAAACATGATTGCTGTGCAGTGTGGTACAGTCCATGTGGTGTACTGTATCAGTGCCTTTCAGAAATACTCCATGCTTCCATGCTTCAGATTTACAGCTTTTAGATTATCACATTTACAGGCTTTAGAATGATCAGATGTACTTGTGGTTAAAAAGCCTGCAACACTTTATAGCCAATGTCTTCAGAGCCGGATATGATGAAGAGGGAACACATTGTAGTTTATCACCTACATTTCCACAGTTTAGTCTGGTTCCTGGCCGAGAAAGCAAAGTTGTCCTGCTGCCACTAAGTGACTATGGTCCACCGGCTGACTGGGTACAGTGTGACTCACCATTGTCACCACAGACGTCAAGATGTGATGGGGTTTGCTGATGTTAACTTTGATGGCATCTTGAGATCGCCTTGGAATGGCATAATGTGAGCACTCAGCTGCCCTGTGCATGGACAGGCATAAAGATGGGTACTGAGGGACAGGGTATAACTGCTGGTTGGTTGTGTGTGTGTGTGTGTGTGTGTGTGTGTGTGTGTGTGCCTCTGTAACAATTCAAAATGTTGCTGTACAATTAATTGTCTCAGAAATAATTGCGATTAACAATATCATTTTTTCACTGATAAGTGACCCAGATAATGTAATAACACAGCAACCTATGAAGTAAACCATGCCTCTTTATTATCATAAAACATATTTTTTAACATAAAATTGCACATGTATCGTCATCAATAAAAAAGGGAGTTTATGTTCTATCAGCATGTTGTGATGTGCTTAACATGCAGAGCAGCTATCTAGCTAACGCAATGTTCTTTGTTGTTAGCCAGCTAGCTAATTGCCATTAGACAATTATTTTGTAATTGTTACAGGCCTAGCGTGCGTGCGTGCTTGGTGTGTTATGTGTGTCTGTGTCAAACTGTGGCTGTGACTCAAGGCTCTTACCACAGTACTATTGACAATATTACACAAACAGTGAAAGGCTCAACACTAAATATTCATCAACATTATAACAAAATATCCACCCTATTCAATAACTACACAGGAATAACAGAGGGAGATAAAGTTATTAGAGAAAGACCACACACAGGGAGTGAGCGCTGGGGCATATGAGGCACTGGTGAGGGGTCCACAATTATGAAACACCACCGAGGGGACCACCATTATGAGACACTGGCTAGGGGTCTGGAGTTAGGGAACGGAAGCGTTCTGACTTCTGAGGCCCGATAGGCGGCCGGGCTAAATTAATAACACACCAAAGAGGAGAATGTGTCTCGCGTCAGACGTCCCGCTGTGACAAATACCCTTCCCTGGTTCCCTTTATTGATCACGGCTAAACACTCCAGCTGGCTCTCCATGAAATATTCATAATTCAATTTTGACAGCTTTTTATAATTTCTAAATATTTCAAGGCAACAATAGCTCACAGCAACACTATAACAAATCAAGGGGAGGAGAAAATAAAGAAGAATTATGGCTGCCCCCCCCCCCCCCCCTCCTCCCCCCTAGCCCAGCCCGCCCTACCTCTGACAAATGGACGCCCCGTCACACAGTGTGAGAAATCCCGCAGTCACACACAGCAGCTCGTTAATCTCCCCCAGGCTAGGCCCAGGGATGTGTGTGTGTGTGTGGGGGTGTGGGTGTGTGTGTGGGGGGGGGGTTCTCCTCATCGCCTCTGGCCAGAAACAGAGACATACACACACTACTAAAGCTCCCTGAGTAGGACTGGCCCAGACCCCAGGTCCAGACAGGATATTACTGACCAATCAGAAAGCCCACTTTACTGATTGACAACTGGCAGAGCTTTGACCTGCCCCCCTGGGGAGGGCAGAGGCTGTGGTACACGCATTCACTTATTACCATCAATGTCCACTAATCTTGAGTGAAGAGACTGAGTAAGAGGGTTACTTAACACCCATAGGATGGAATAATACATCCTTTAGACCTTCAGGTGCATTCTGGGCAATGTAGTGCCCTGATATGGCAAGGCAATAAGTTGAAGGATGTTCATTAAGTAAGGCGACATTTGCATAAATTGGCAATTATATTTCACTGTTCCAACTGAGACATGTAATCATTTGTTTCCAGCAGTTTAATTACAGTATACTATAGCTCACTGATGACTGCCTGATGTCATTAAATGAAACACCTTATTGTTGCTTATCATGGAAATTACATGAGTTATTTTTCACCAGGGGTGTGTGCCTAGGATGCGTAATAGTCTCAGGGAAGTGCCGTGGTTCTCCCCTCTAAGACAAGAGTAAATCCTCGCCATGAGACACAGGCAGAAAACGAATGAAAAAGAACCGAAATCAAAATCAAACATATCATAGCAGGGCCCGCTCCAAGTACTGTCATTATTTTGCATAATTGCAATAGAAAATAAGTATTTCCCCGACTGATTGAATTGCGTCTAACTCTGCAGCGGCAGGCATAAACAATGTTGTCATCTGTCACTGAGACTTGAGCTCTATATTCTAGTTGGGGTTTTTTGTTTAGATTTTTTTCCATTGCAGCCTGCAGAAAATTCATATTTGTGTGTAATGAAAATAATTACTTTATGTATTACCTGCAGGTACCCCCCTCCTCTTACGATCACTCACACTCCCCCGCTCGCTTACACACACACACACGCACATGCACACGCACACACACACACACGCACATGCACACACACACACACACACACGCACACACGCACACGCATGCACGCACACACGCACACACACACGCACACACGCACACACACACACACACACACACACACACACACACACACACACACACACACACACACACACGCACATGCTGTCAGTCAATCAGCACAGACTCCCCCAGCCCTGAGAGTCCTCTGTCTCATTCATCATCAGTTGTCTGTCAGTTCTCTCTCTCCAGTCACTCTCCCTCTCTCCTTCTCCATCTCTCCATCTCTCTCTCTCTGCTGTGCTACCTGTTAATGACACTCACTACACCAGTCACCAGTCCCGCTGTGGCAAATCAGCTCCATCTCTCACACTCCTCTCTCTACCTGAACAAACAAATAGAAAACACACAACTCAACAACCCAAAACAACAACGAACAATAGCACAACTGCAACACATTAGACCACTGTCCCCCCCATAGGAAAACCCAGGAAACCCCATACCAGCCACATCTGAGGTGGGCTATGGGGAATCAGGAAACCATAACACAAGTCATCCATCCTCCAGCCCCCTCTAACTCCCTGCTCCCCCCTGCCAGACCACGAGCCTGGCTGGCTTTGTTCCTCTGTGGGCAGCTGGGCTTTCAAAGGCTCTCATTCTCGCCAGCTTTCAAATCTGCCAAACGGAAATAGGAAATGTCAGGCCCAGATTCTGCCTGTAATTCTGCAAACCATTTTGCCGGGTCTATTTATTCATGTGTTCCCCAATTGAATTAAATATGGTGGCAATGAGGAACAAGGCCCTGGCGAACCCAAACGCTGCAGTGGACATTGAGGGACAGAGAGAGATGGGAGAGATGAGAGAGTTCCTGTCAACTCACAGAAAGTGATCATTTTTGAGGATATAATGACTCTGTGTGTGTCTATGCTCTGCTCTGCTAGTGTCCCTGGCGGCCATCTTTGGTGAGTGTATTAGCTCATTGCGGAGTATCGGTGAGTGTCTGTGTGAGCAGCAGCTGCACCAATTCCTCCCCTATGTCTCCGGGGAAGGATTCTTTCTCTCCATTAAGTCATCTGTTCATACAGAAGAGGCAGAGATATCCCTCTCTCCTCTCCTCTCCTCTCCTCTGAGGGCTCTGGCAGAAAGCCACCACTCTCCAACATGACTCTGGAACTTGTTCATCTACTCAGCTGGGCCAACTGCTTTAAATACATTCACACACGTGTATGTGTTGATCTACTGGAGCTGATGATGGAAATACCTCAGGGATAATTCCTATTGTTGTCAAAAGAGTTACCTTTCAAACTACAGGTTTAATTAAAACTGTGTTGTGTGTGTGTGTGTGTGTGTGTGTGTGTGTGTGTGTGTGTGTGTGTGTGTGTGTGTGCAATGAACCACAACGATTAAGGAAAGAAGTGTAGACCACCGGTGAACCACCACCACCACACACCCACACCTTATCTTAAATACAGGTATTTGCTTTGTGATTACAAAAGTGTCGACAAACCAGCAGCGAGAGTGTGGCTTGAATGAGCTGATTGCGTGTGTGTGTGTGTGTGTGTGTGTGTGTGTGTGTCTGTGTGTGTGTGTGTGTGTGTGTGTCAGTCAGACAGACAGAGGCACAGGCACAGGCACAGGCACAGGGACAACACACACACACACACACACACACACACACACACACACAGAGCCTGTCGGTACACAGTGGAGGTAAAGGGGTTGGCCTTTCACAGATGCTCCCAATTCCCTTCTCAGCATTACAGCTTTTTAAGGCTGAATTAAGCCTTTAGGCATGTCATTAAGGTTCAGTGCGCCAATGCAGTAGGCAACAGTTTGCAATGAAAACCCGAGGTGCATTTAACAGGGAGCCATTATAGCCAGAGCCTTACTTGAGCCAAAAGCTATATCCTGAGTGTGATCCCCTGTACTCTCTGTGCTAATGCACACTGTATCCACTAGTGAAGTCATTAAAAAGCTAGCAGAATAGTCCATGTCAGTGCCCCTCCCGTCGCTGCTGCAGAGAACGTTCCCTTAGCGCCTGAGCACGGAGGCCTGATAAGAGAGACAGAGAGAGAGAGAGACTGACAGAGAGAGACAGAGAGAGAGAGACTGACAGAGAGAGACAGAGAGAGAGAGAGACTGACAGAGAGAGACAGAGAGAGCGAGAGAGAGAGAGAGAGAGAGAGAGAGAGAGAGAGAGAGAGAGAGAGAGAGAGACAGAGAGAGCGAGAGCGAGAGAGAAGAGAGAGAGAGAGAGAGAGAGAGAGAGAGAGACAGAGAGAGCGAGAGCGAGAGAGAGAGAGAGAGAGAGAGAGAGAGAGAGACAGAGAGAGCGAGAGCGAGAGAGAGAGAGAGAGAGAGAGAGAGAGAGAGACAGAGAGAGCGAGAGAGAGAGAGAGAGAGAGAGAGAGAGAGAGAGAGAGAGCAGAGCATGTTTGATTTTTCTCTCTCTAGGAACCCCAGCGCATCCTCCTCCTCTCTGAGTGCTGCATTTGCCCGTCATCCACACAAGTGTCATCTAATGGACCCAGCTGCCCACAGAAAAGAGACTCAAGTGGCAGTCCTATTGATAGGAAGTGATAATAAAATACAGGAAGCTAGCTGCTGAGATTTTTCTTCTTTTTTTTCTCGTATTTCCTGGCACAAAACCTTTTCATGCAGGGCCTCTTCATCGGGCTCAGTGAGGTGGGATTGGTCCTTATTTAGGGAAGGTGCGAGACTATTGAATGGTTTGAAGTAAATACTTCAAGATTCTCTGTGGGATTCTCCCCCCTTTAGCTCCTCTGCTAGTGACCGTGGTGGAAGGGTACGAGGGGACAGATGAAAGGGGAAGCTTTGTCTGTCTCTAAAGAGCCTCGGCATGAGACTGGGCTATTAAAGTGAAAGCAAATGGATGAGGATCAAAAGCAGAACACAAGGGTGGATTACAACAAATTCACTCATAATGGCCTCTTTTTTTTATCCGATGTCTTCGAACTGATTTTTACCACAAAGGACATAAATTACTACTC
>NC_137688.1:41859100-41861600 GCF_963989245.1 Nansenia antarctica
ACTGAGCGGGTAACCTTCTCCAGGACCAGATGGTGGCATGATTACAATGTGGGGAGGGTCTCACCTCTGGGACTCAGAGTGCCGGTGGGCATCGCCTCTGCTGCTCCACTGGTGGTCCTGGTCAGTCACAACACACTGGCAGTGCCCACCCCTCCATGCCCCTCACCCCCACCCCTCCATGCCCCTCACCACACCCCTCCATGCCCCTCACCCCCACCATGCCCACCCTGCCTTTCACGCTGAGAGTGACAATAGAGCACAGGGTGCCGGAACACCCGACCCCCCCCCCCCCCCCACACACACACACACACACCCGAGAGCATGAAAGCAAGTAAACACAAACAGTGGTATTTAAAAGGCAGGCCAATCTAAATATAACAGTGGGGTTTTGGCTGGGAGTCAAGGATGGCTGCAGGGGATTTGGGGGCAGGCGGGGGAAGGGGGGGGAGGTATCAGATGATCCTGGTTCATGGTGAAATACGTCCCGCAGATACATACACCGCTGATTCCCAGAGCAGCAGAGCACTCCTCTGGGTTTATAAAATACTTCTAAAACTGAAAGAGTCTCTTGTCTGTGCTCACTCGTGTGCGTGGCGTGCGTGCTTGTGTGCATCTGTCTGGGAAAGGAGCAGTTAAGGCCATGTTATGGGGGTATGCAAGCATTTAGATTCATCCTAGCACAAAGGACGTGACACGCTACAATTGCCACCCTCGCTTCACATCAGTGAGCTCCAGGGACCAGTGAGGATTATGTACCTCGTTGTCTTGGGATTTCTGATAATAACGATGATTAAAAGCTAGTGCACTGAAACTTTGAACAACTTCCGCAGGCAGGCTGCCAAGACAGCCCCGAATCACTCTTCTTGCCAATAATTCTATGTCCTGTTGAAAAGACTCCTCTGTTTCTTATTTGATGTAAAAAAAAAAAAAAAGCATATGAAGGTTTTCACAACAGCTCGGGGAGTCTAACAACTCTATTTCCCACACTTGATAGCTCGACTCTCTCTCTCTCTCTCTCTTTGATAGCCTGCTAACTATGCAACCTCTAAAGCGTGAGGGTAACAACCACACACTAACAGCAGCACATAGCATTTTCATTAGAAATACAATCTAGGCATTCACCACTCCCCTCGGCATGTTGTTCAGCATTTTGATAAGCAGAATATGCTACAACATGAATGAAAAAGAGAGACCTGCCAACGAAACAAGAAACCACCCCCTGAGAGGAACATGTCTGTCATCCAAAAAGCGAAGGCCAGGTCTCAGGTCCCCCCCTCCCCTATCCAGTTCACTGTCCATCACACACTCTCGTCTGCTCCTCCCCCTCTCTGTGAAAGGTTGACTCAGGGTCAACATGGGCCAGGTTTCCCCCGGGGCTCAGCCAGACCAGAGCCCACTGTTAAAAAGACCAATACTTTTTTTTTTCAATACTCCAATACTGTAACCACATCTACCAGGAGAGAGAAGTACCACTGGCATTAACATTTACACCGGGATTCTCAGCAGCACTCCTGTTATAGGAGAACTATTTGCCAAGAGCCCTCTATGTTTACAAAGCTTTAATCAAACAGTCGTTTGGACTAAATGAAAAGCAAAGCAAATGCAGCTGCAGCCGGATTGGCCGTCGGGAGCTTGGAGAAGGTTCCTGGTTGGCCGGTCTGTTTTGGACGGAGTGGGTTTACGTTTGGATTTTAATTGTTGTTTTTCATATTAAACATTAGCATGGCTGTCAATACCGTGGGCTGGCAGAAAAGCTTTGGTTTTGTCTTGAAAGTTATTTGGTCATTCAGCCATTCAACTTTGAATACTGTGCTGTGGTCATGTTACTTTTCTTCTTGCTTGGCATTATGATATCAGTGTTGTTTATTTTGCATAGTAATTTACTGTCATTTTTACTGGAACATTTTCTATGCAACAGTGAGTGCAGTGCGTATGCAATGCAATGCAGTGTGTGTGTGTGTGTGTGTGTGTGTGTGTGTGTGTGTGTGTGTGTGTGTGTGTGTGTGTGCGTGTGTGTGTGTGTGTGTGTGTGTGTGTGTGTGTGTGTGTGCGTAATGATTGAATAGTTCATGATAGGGTCACAATTAAACAAGTCATTATTCTGTGTTTTATGTAGTGTTACTATGAGATAACAGGAACGGTCTGAATTGTTGTCCCAGTTCGACCCTGGCTGCAGCTGCACTTTATTTTATCATTAGCCTGTGAAAGGCAGAGAGAGAGAGAGAGAGAGAGAGAGAGAGAGAGAGAGAGAGAGAGAGAGAGAGAGAGAGAGAGAGAGAGAGAGAGAGAGAGAGAGAGAAAGAGAGAAGCCCCGTCCTTCCACTACTGTGAGTCAATCTGCCCTCTGGACAAATGGCAGAGCACAATGTCTGGTGCTCATCCAAAACAAGTCTGCAAATCCAACCGCATTAACCAGGAAAAGAAAGCAGCGTTATTAAAAGAGGCTGAGCAAAGAACAGACTTATCAAACCAAACCCAGGGCTGATCTGTTTGCCTATTA
>NC_137688.1:41866600-41879100 GCF_963989245.1 Nansenia antarctica
AGGGCAGAGAGTATTCAGACAATTCTGCTCTGGGGAGGGCAAGGTGGAGGATGGAACGGGAAAAGCACAGAGGCTTGACCGCTGTACATCATCTGAATGACCTTAGGAATAATGCTGCATTAGGCTATAGGCAAGGCGAGCAGCAATGCCATCTTATAAGACAGAGTGTTAAGGTCAACAGACTCCTAGGGTTGGAAGTCTTGGAAGGGCGGCTTTGAACACCGTCAGACCCCATGAGGAAACGGGTTGCCAGGATACCGGACGCAGACCTTCATTAAACGCCCTTCATTAATTAATTGAATTAATTAATTGAACGCCCTTCATTAAACGACAGACTAAAGGGTGTACTCCAACCATCGCCCCATCTAGTCCAACATGGCATGCTGAAATGGCTGCCAGATAGACTTTGACGAGAGAGAAGGCTTTTGCAGCTAGAAACCAATGGATCTCAACTTAGGAAACATTTGAGAGGGGTGGTTTGTGAGATGTGGTTTGAGCAAGGTGCTGTGCATAATCACTGATTTACAAATCCCCTGCGGTAAAGAAATAAGCACAGATTGTGTGATAAATATCAGCAAATCTGTGCACTGCCTTGCTGAGGCTGATCCTCTCAAGACGCATTGATTACTGCCCTTTATGTGCCCTGTCCAGGGTTGTGACTTGTAATCTGCTCCAAAGTAATGTGTTCTTCTTCTAATTTGGCTGTTGGGAAGAGAATCATGCGATAGCGGTCATGCGATGTTATGCTGAAAAATATGTTAGTAGGACAAGCTATATACATTTGCGCATGTGGAAGACAGTAATTTTGACTTTTTGTTATTATTTGACTAGATTAAATCTAAGAAGGGTACCAAAACGAACACTACACTTCTAAGGCTACCTCCCACTTCACCATTCACTCAGTCACAAGTCAAGTCACCTAGGACAGAGTCGAAAGGGAGGAAAAGAAGGAATTAGTTTAGAATCTTTAGTTTGGAAGGAATTAGTTTGGAATCTAGCCAAAGTGGACCCAGTATTGTAGCACCAGCAACGTGAATCAGTAGAGATGAGTGCTCTGCACTGTGGAGAGGGGAAGCAGGTAGGTAGATAAATGCTAAATGGACTGCCTTATTCCAAAGCGCTTTACAATGACCTCTCATCCACCCATTCACACACCAATGGCGGAAAGCCAAGCTACCTTGCAAGGCACCGGCCCGCTCATTGAGAGCAATTTGGGGTTCAGTGTCTTGCCCGAGGACACCTCGACACATGGCCAGCCGGGGATCTAACTGTCGACCTCGCGATCATTAGACGCCGGCTCTACCTGAGCCACAGCCGCCCCATTAGGTAGGTGATGAGGCACAACTGTTGCTTGGAGTAGTGTTCAGAATCCAGAACTATCAAGTGGATTAATGGGCACTGAAACACCCCTTTTCACAAGCTAGCACTTCACCATGCGTTCAAGTTCCAATTTAGCTCAGTTTTCTACTCATTCTCTGTACCTGTAAAAAGTAGAACACATTGGTTCATACAGTGGCACCGTGTGAGAGAACAGTGAGCAGCTACAGTGGGGTTCTGGAAAGGATTGAGGATTGCAGTTGAAGTCAATTAAAAGGTGCACTTCTTAATTCTCGCTGTCTAAATAAAGGTTGAGTAAACAAAACATCTTCAAGCCTATACCTATGCTGTAGATCTGCTGGCAAACGAACTAGATCAGCCGATCTCCTGGCAACTCTGGACATGCTGATTCAGAGTGACGCAGAGGCCAGTGATGACTAATCCCAGCAGCCGGCCTTAGAGGCCCACAATGCTTCACTCTCTTCTCTGCGCGGCCACGGTTATTTATAAGCCTGTGAGGCTCGTGCCAGGACACAGGCGGCGGAGGGGAATAAAATACATCATTTGATATTCACTTCAGTGCTAATTCATTTGCTCTAATGCACTAATAGACTGGGGACGAGGACGTAAAGTGCTTGGGCTCTCCAGAGAGCCTGCCCACACTGATTCTTGATGAATGAAGAGAGAGACAGAACAACACAGGCACAGATGTCCAATGTCAGCAAAACTGGATGCTCTGTGTCACTATAACAGCGTGCAGTGGCAATGATTACTGCCCATTTGATTCCATAATTAAAGAGATGATCAACATTAAAAACAATTAGTGTGTTGAGTCTCAACAACTGAACATGCACGTACACACATGTGGAATATATACAGGAATGATTTGTGAGCAGTAGAAAATGGAGGGAAAATAGAGCCAAGAAAGGGTTGGGGGACGAAGGAACAAAGTCCTCCATCCACCCTCTAAGGGTGGTAGCTTCAACCCAGACTCAAACCTTTTCTCTGTCTGTCTGTTGTTTCTCCGTCTCTCCGTCTCTCTCTCTCTGACTCTCTCTCTCCAAGCGCCAATCTTCCTTTTTCTCTCTTTCTCTCCCACTTTCTCTCAGCCTCCCTGAAGGTTTTTCAAGGGCAATTCTTCTACAGCAAACGAAAGCAAGCTTAATATCCAGAAAGGCAGCAGAGAAATGCCAGGGAGGTCAAGGCAGGTAATGAAGCAGTGTGACAGTGTGAATGGTTGTTAACTCCTGGGAGAGCACAGCACACTCACTCACTTCCAGAAGAAAGTAAAGAATCACTTCAACAATAGAGGAGGGGAAAGTGGTGGAACTGAAGGTCATTGGGGAGGAGAACATGGGGCCTTGGAAATTGCTCTGATACGGTCTTTCCCTCTCTTCTCAGCCTTCCAACACAGAGACCACCTGGGTCACTTCCTCCCATTCAAACGCCTCGCACAGATGAGGTAGGCTCTGGAGATGGCCATGCACCATGTCGGCTGGCTCACGGCTGAAAAAGGGGATGCCTCGCTCTCTTGACTATCAACTATCCCTGTCCTCTGTACACGCACACAATACATACACAGAAAAAACACACACACGCATGCAGACACAAACACACACACACACACCCCAGGCTAACCCTCCGAAAAGGTTAAAGTAGATGTGGTATCCTGACAGGGAAACAAGCGATGCTCTTGGGAGGTTCTCTGTCATAATTTTGAATAATTTGTCTACCAACGCAGACGGCGAATTAAAACACTGGTGAGTGGATCTGTCACAGAGGCAGGGTAAGAAACAGCTGCAGCAGATGGGAGTCAGGATCTAGTCTTTGCTCACTTTGAGCAGACACTAAAATATTGAGCCATTAGGGCCTTTTGTCAAACGGAATCAGGTGTGATGGGGAGGAAGAACAGGCAGAAACACGCCCAACACACACACACACACACACACACACACACACACACACACACACACACACACAGATCATCTCTGCCAATACCTTCCCTCTCAGAGACAGCTGTGGAGACAGAAGCGGAAACACACAGACCCAAACTCTCCGAGGGACACACTCTCCAAAACAGACACACTCTTACGCAGGGCATTTGGTCTGATAGCTATGAGTGCTATCTGTGTGAAAAGCCAAACAGCTCTGGCTCCAAATCTCTCCCATGGCGCCCATAAATTGTTAATAAATTAGAATATAAAAGACGGCTTGAAAAGAGATCTATGCAAGATGGCGCATGTATATGCATTGTGTTGTCTTTTTTGAAAGGTCACATTCAGGCTTGATGCGCTCCACTCTGCCTTGCACAATTATTCCTCTGACCGAAAATGTTTGAATCGCTCCATTGCCAGTAAGTGGACCATTGCTTTCTTTCGGGGGGGCCTTGCCTTAACATTCTTTTTGCACCTATGACAAATCATTTATTTTATGCTTAGGTTTTTTAGATATATCCAAATCACGCAGACATGAAAATATAACAAGCACTGACACGGATCAACGGTTAAATTTATCCCAAATGCATAATGAACACTTAAATTACATTAACAACTCCCGCCACGCATACTGTACTGTATGCTTATGGCCTAGCACTATCATTCAAACCCTCACTAACCCTAATAACCATAAACTACAATGCAGCTCACATTTCTATAATACATTATCACAGTATAAAAAATATAGAGCAGGAGTCCACAACCTGCGGCTCTTTTGTGGCTTTGACAAAACAAAAAAAACGGTTACCGTACTTTTTTTTTACATTTTCATTTTCATTTATCATTGTTGTAAGTATTTCTTACATTCCCCAATTGTAAACATGTGTAGTTTATACACCAAATTAAATTATTATACACCAAAATTGTTTTATATATTTTGTCAACTAAAATGTGCGTCATAGCCTACAACTAAAATTAAGTGCACCTTTCCTCTTAATTTTGCGGAACCTCATTAGCGGTGGCTAGCATGGAGGTATACTTGACTCTCTAGTCTTGAATCTCCCTAGCTATGGATTCCAAAACCAAAACAAGAAAAGGAAAATAGAGAATGTAATAGTGTGTGGACAGTTTTGTTTGCTTTTACATCCAACACTGCTGGCTTAACGATATGCTTGACCTGCGTCGAGAAATTAGAAAACAACAAAAAAAGTAATATCGAAAGACATTTCCAGAACAAGCACACTGCATTTACTGAAAAGTATCCAACAGGGGATGAGAGAAAGAGAGGGATTTCGGAACTGCTGCGGAAAGCAGAGCAGAGCAAATATACTTTTAAGAATTGGATCAAATCTTCAAACTCCACTACTGCTGCTAGTTTTGTGGCAGCTCAGGAAATAGTAAGGCGTGGAAAGCCGTTCACGGACGGTGAATACATGAAAGAGTATTTCATTAAAATATCAGAGCATCTATTCTCAGACTTCAAAAACAAAAGTTCAGATAGTTCGGAAAATTAAAGATGTGCCTGTCTCCGCAAAGATCGTCAAAGACAGGGCCATACAATTGGTAACAAACATGACCAGTCAGCAAATCAAGGACATCAATTCAGCTTCACCATACTCAATTGCCTGCGATGAGTCAAGTGATGTGAACGATATTGAGCAGCCAGTGCTGCTATACAGGCATGTGAAATGCAAAGCTAATAGTCATAAAGAGCCCACTGCAGAGTAGTCACATATGGTAAAACATTTTAATGAATTCTCATTTACACTTATTAGTAATGCTGATAGGCTAATTTACACTTAATCGGTTGTGTTACCTTCATTATAAGGCTCAAATATGTTTTGCAGCTCCAAATAGATTATAATTTTTTGGGCCAAAAATTGCTCTTTTAATAGTAAAGGTTGCCGACCCCTGGTATGGAGATTAGACATGGACAATGCACAGCCATTAGTTTGTTTGTCTGTTTGTGCGTGTGTGTGTGTGTGTGTGTGCATACACTACACATGCGTGTGCTACATGTGTGTGTGTGTGTGTGTGTGTGTGTCTCAGCCACTGATGCCGCATCAGAACAGGAGGCTCTGGCACAGCCGCTTGAATGCCACAACAAATGGAGTGTGTCGCTCCTGGGAGCAAGGCAGCACGGCAGCACGCAGTAGGCCCAGACCAGGGTACCTGAGGCATCTGAGCGCCAGGCCTTGCCCTGCTTACTGCCTCATTGAACACAGCTCACAGGCAACGCTGGCCAAAGTCACCTCACTGGCCAGTCTACCTACTCCCCATACAGCCTGGTAAAGGCAGAGGGAGATTACAGATAAAACAGGGGCGGAAGACATCACACTGTGTAAAATTTGCTAAAAGAAAAACGCTCTGATTTTTTTTTTACGAGGCAAATGTTTTGTGTCCGAACATTCTTAACAGAGTTTCTCAGGTGAGACCAGCTTTATAATAATGCTATGTCCTCTCACATGCACAAGCAGGACACAAACCCGAAACTCACATAAGATCCTGCACATTTGTCCATGCTGAGGATCAGTTCAGTTCAGTTCAGTTCAAAACACTGACTCACTCATGTTTCTTCTGTGCCACAAAGTAGAGTTTTTTTACTAAAAAGCTGGTATGGAGGGGAATAGGAGCTAGTGGGGACACGACTGTGTAACCAGGGAGTGGAAGAGGAAGGAATCAGGGAATGTAGCTAACCGGCTTTAACCTAATTGCCCCTTATTAAGTAAAGGGCCATTTCAGAACAGCGGGAGGACGAGGAGTATGAAAGCATTTGGCAATTAGAGACGAACCATTTGCTCCACATTGGCCTTGGGTAACACTGTGTACATTTTGCGTAAAACTGTGTACTTGTGTGCAGAAATGTGCACACACACACACAGGCAACACACACATTCAAATATGGTACTGTACATTTGCAGGCACATACAGTGGGGGAAATAAGTATTTGATCCCCTGCCGATTTTGTAAGTTTGTCCACTGACAAAGAAATGAACGGTCTATAATTTTAATGGTAGGTTTATTTTTAACAGTGAGAGACTGAATATCAACAAAACAATCCAGAAAAACACATTATATAAAAGTTATGAATTGATTCGCATTTGATCGAGGGAAATAAGTATTTGATCCCCTAGCAAAACATGACTTGAAAGATGAAGAACCACTGAAAATGGGTCGTGGATGGGTCTTCCAGCACAACAATGACCCAAAACATACGGCCAATGCAACAAAGGAGTGGCTGAAGAAGATGCACATTAAGGTCATGGAGTGGACTAGCCAGTCTCGGGACTTTAATCCTATAGAAAATCTGTGGAGGGAGCTGGAGTTTCGAGTTGCCAAGCGCCAGCCTCAAAACCTTAAGGCTTTGGAGAGGATCTGCAAAGAGGACTGGACCAAAATCCCACCTGAGATGTGGACAAACCTGGTGACCAACTACAAGAAACCTCTGACCTCCGTGCTGCCAACAAGGGTTTCCCCTCCAAGTTCTAAGTCATGTTTTGCTAGGGGATCAAATACTTATTTCCCTCGATCAAATGCGAATCAATTCATAACGTTTATATAATGTGTTTTTCTGGATTTTTTTAGATATTCAGTCTCTCACTGTTAAAATAAACCTACCATTAAAATTATAGACCGCTTATTTCTTTGTAAGTGGGCAAACAGATAAATCAGCAGGAAAATCCTTATTTCCCCCACTGTAAGTTCAGACATGCTGACACGCACCAAGATGGACGCATTCCCACACACAAACAAGCATGCACACACGTGAGGGGAGTGACAGGGAAGCCAGTGGGGACTCATGTAATAACATTATTACCGGCAGCTTGTGATTATTAGAGAACTTGTAAAACTGAATGTGCTGTGGAGTGGTTTCACAGTTAAATGCATGATGCAATTTAGTAGCATCGATTAAAATGATAATGGAGGAAGCAGTTATTGATCGTGTGTGTATGTGTGTGTGTGTGTGTGTGTGTGTGTGTGTGTGTGTGTGTGTGTGTGTGTTTGTGTGTGTGTGTGTGTGTGTTTGTGTGTGTGCGTGAGTGTATGTATATATGTGCATAAGGTACACAGTGTAATGCCCTAAGGTCAAAAGAAAAGTTGAGGTAATAGGAGTTGCCTCCCTGCTCCAAACCCAAGAAAGACCGAATATGATGGATAACAAGGAAAACATAGACAAAGAGGGGAGTAGAAGAGCCTCCAAAGGTCAAAAAGAGAGGGAATAATCTGTAGAGTGTAGTTGTTACCCACTCCTCAGGGTGGGGAGGGTCAAAAGGTGGACAGTCAGTATGTTTTGAGAAAACATTTAGTTTAGCTTTAAGAGGATCTATGGAAAAGTGGATAGCACTGTTCATACAAAAGGTTGCATCAGCAAATCAGGAGCAGGGTGACAGCACTTGGGAGAGGGCGCTGCCGCGGTGGGCACCACAGTCTCTGTGGGACACCCAGCCTGCGCCAGCCCCATTGCAGGCCTCGCAGGCTGACTTCTGGGATGAGCAATGGGCCAACTGGGAGAGAGTGTATGGTAAAAAAAACACCACAGTCCGCCCCCCGTCCCCCCCAACACACACACACACACACAGAAGAAACACTCTCACCCAGGGAGGACAATAGCAGGCCTCCCTCCACTGGCAATGAAGAGAAATCAGAGGAAAGCAAGAAACCATGAACCCATCATTTCAACCCACTACGATAGTACAAACAGTAATTACCAAAGATGGGATTTGCGAGCCACACAGTGTGTTCAGAGTTAATCGGCCTGCAGGCTGCGTGCACCACTTAAAGGGCTCCCCCTGTCACCTACAGTAGGTCGGGGGGGGACAGACACCGTGCTAAATAGAGACGACTGATCAAACAACGGGAAGGAAGGGGGCGGATGAAAGGAGAGAGCTTTCTTTTTTGGCCTGTTTCTATTTATCGCAGTTCAGCGTGACATGCTAGTTCCGTTTCATTTTCTGCTTTGCGTGGGGAAGGATTTTAATTCAGTTCGGACTTGCAAATGAGAGCTCAGCCCTTTCCCTTTCTTCTCCGCAGCCTTCCTGCTGGAAGTGATTTGTTTGCCGTTTGGACACTTTTAAACTTCTCAGCTTTTCACACAGACACGTGCACACACACACATACAGATGGATAGACCCGCAGACAGAATATGGGCTGTCTGGACTGGTATTGGGCAGTTAGGGGGATTGTTCCCTCGGTCTGTCCATCTGTACTTTTTCATAGTCTTATTTATTGTGTTTGGGTGTTCAACCTTCATCAATGTTCCAATGTGATCATTTTAAATGCCTGACTAAAACACCTATTTCTCCCCTTTGTACCAAAGAGGCTTTACATTTACGAGTTACATCTCTATTCTGTTCTGTTCTGACATCAGAACTGTCATACACTCTCCTGAGGGGAGGGGGGCGAGGGTTGGGGGTCTTTCAAATTCCATTGTTACCAGGCTGGGGGGTCAAGCATCTGTAGGCAGTGCCAACTATGATGGTGATATGTATTCGTTAGAGGGGGTGAGAAGGTAAGACTACTGTATGCTAAGACCCTCAGCTCGCCCATTCACATGCACGCGCACACATTCTCACACACACACGGGCACATGCACACACACACGCTCAATACACACACACACACACACACACACACACACACACACACACACACACACAGTGGCTGCGGTGAAAAAGGCAGTGTCGCCAGCTGTCTGTAACTACTCTCAGATGGATGACAACCACCTGCTGTTGGGGAAATTAGAAAGCTTGTCGAGCCGTTTTTTCTTCTCCTTTTTCATACCCCCGTTTAATTATTCACTCTTTCATTTGTGGATGTTTTTTTGTTTTGTTTTTCTGAGGAGCGCCAGACAGGTTGATCAACATGCGAATCCCGCCATGTATATTCCCAATCTGTCTTTTATGGTTGTGAGGAAAACAAGACAACAGCGTGACAAAGCAGGGTGACATTTCTAAGCCAGTGGAACAAGGGAATGGTTTTGTATTGTTAATTACAGTGGCAGAAGATGTGAAAAGAAGCATTTTCTCAAGATGAGGATGAGGGGGGACGGGGGGGGGGGGGGGACGATGACGACACTGGATCTTGAAACCCCATTACAGCAGTATAGGATACATGGTCCATTGCACACTGTTTAAAGACAGAGGAAAAGGGAAAAGCTTTTTACAAATAGTAGTAGTGTTAACACTACAGAGTGAATCGTTCTTCACGGCAGGTCTAAATGGGGTGTATCTGGGAACAGAGCCAGGGCTGAGACTGCTCCTTGACTCATAGAGGTTGTTGATTGCCTGAAGAGGTAGAACTCTACATTCTACATTCTTCCACATGTCTTTATTGTGTGGCAGGAGTGGGGATATACTGAACATGCAGCCATTGTATTTAGCTTTAGGTTGTCTATGTCCACATTTCCATTTATAGTATTAAAAGAAAACATAATTCGATAGTAGTATTAGCATTGACAGCGCAAACTTTAAATGCCATTGCTGATTTAATTGTCAAAGGTTAATATAAACTGTGAAACCCATTGCTTTTGGACTTGTATATATCTGTATGTGTTATATTTGTGGCTCAGTTGGAAGAGCATGGCGCTGGCAGTGCTAAGGTTTTGGGTTCTAGTCCCGGGACCACCATACAAAAAAGATATGTACTCACTGTACTGTAAGTTGCATTAGATACAATATATAAAGAGGCTGATACACTCTGGCTCTGATACACACTGGCTCTGACAGCGATGTGGTATTGTGGCATTGTGTCCCCCCCTGGTAGACACACATGCAGACTCACACACACACGCACACCCACACACACACACACACACACACACACACACACACACACACAAACTGGAGAAGAGGGTTTTCGCCCTTGCTTCTCTCCTCTACAGTCCTCCCCGGGAACTGTCTCTTCCTCAGCACGGGGAAGAGCGCTCCTTCCCTCCTTCCCCATTGTGTATGCTGGACCTAAAAGCCCAGTCTGACGGCCAGCACTGTGTCAGCACTGTTGGCTGGCACCCCCTGGAGTGGGCCCTGGGTTTGTGAAAGTTCATTAAAACTGGCATTTACAGTTAATTAGTCCAGCAGCCTGCGAGTCCTTCACCCTTTCCTTGTGCACTTGACTCCGACAGTTAGAACACTCGTCGAGAGCTCACCGATAGAAATTTACATACAGCACAGGAGCTGGAGCCAAAAGAATAGACTCAAATGTGACTCATGCAGCTTTATGTTCCTTGTCCTCATCTCCCTCTAGCACCCTGTGTACTTTTGCTGTAGCGTATATAACCTAATTTGAATCCATTACATCTACTGTACAACTCTCTGTCCATACCTATGCAGTATACATCTCTATACCGACCAGTCAAAGACCTGTATACTGTGACCCCCATCGACCCTCAGTCTAGGTAGACCTACGTATATCCTTCAATCTATAGAAGAGAAACCACAGACTAGTAGACTGGCACCGAAAAGCTCTAAACAAATTCACCCATCCCCTCCTTCTTCTATCTATTCAAACAGATCATCATGCTGTTGTTGTTATTAACAATAGTCAAAAAGAGGGAACTGTCACTTTAACGATAATTAAACAGTCGACACATAAGCCGAGCGAAGAGGTGTTGACAGACAATGTGTGTTTAGCGGTGAATTCCTTCTCACATTCCATTATCCATCTTGTCTTTGTCTGACATATCAGTCGTGACTGTGCTGTTCCAACGCTGGGCTGGGTTTGGGAGAAGCAAGCAGGCACTTGCTTGGTTATATACTCATTCTCCGCTAGTAATTGTACAGCGCTCTATATGATGTTCAATACCTTTGAGGCTTCATTAAGCCTTTACATCAAACCCCAGACGAAAACAGGCCATACAGTACCTAGCAGTAAATAAGTATGTGTATGTGTGGGGGCGGGAGGGGGGGGGCATTTACTGAGCATTTTCAAAGTGTTTTGAGTGGGAGGCAGTTTATCCCAATGGGAGACTGAGGGGTTTTCCTTTTTTCTAAATGAGATGTGACACAGCCTGCCAGCTTGGAGGTAGGTACATGATGTTGCTGCTGTACAATCAGCCTTTAGAGGAGGGATATGAGAGAGAACCGTGGGTTATAATTGTCTTTTCATCTTATCTGTTTTTCCCTGTCAGTGTTCATGTTGAGCATCAAAATGGTGATTTTAAGTTGTGTGAGAAGAACCGTAGGCTCTGTGCATTTGTCACCACTGTAACAATCACAACAGGTGAAAAGCTTAAATCGTACCCTCACGGCTAACCAGAGACTGAAATATGACACCAGAGTCGAGGTGAGCCATAATGTGTGAGGTAGAGTTGTGCCTGAGAGCGAGGTGTCACTCAGTGCCCTGGGTTCACTGTATGTTCCTCAGCAGCTTTACAGAGAACCAGATGTCATTGGCAGTCACAATGCTAGAAGAAGGATTTCTTTTCTCTCTTTTTTCTTTTTTAATTAACAGTAGAGGAACTGTACAGAGGGGTAATAAGGGATGAAGAGGTCTTTAGGTAGGACAGTGAAGATGTAGCCTGAAGAGATGGGTCTTCAGTCATCAGCAGAAGACAGGTAGAAAAAAAGTATACTTAAGTGAAACTGAAAATAGATTAAGTATAAATAATATATATTCATGTTTTTTTATACTCACTTTACACTTAAGTTGCACTGACTTTGTAATTCTCTGTAGTTATTCAAAGTATACTATACATGTATGTACTTTAAATTGTACTTTAGTATATTTAAGCATGAATTAAAAGGAGTATATTTTACATATTTAAAGGATTTTAAGAAGCTAAAACTTTACAACTTTAGCACTTTAGTATTTAAGCTGGGTCATATGGTATCCGTTAATATAATAAAGTATATTTAAACTCATGTTATACTGGAAATATAATACTTAAGTATATATTTTTGTTCGCTTGGGGGCTCACAGCAGAGGTGAAGGGGCCAGGTTTTTCAGGTGCACAGAGGAAGCCTGGGCAGCAAAAAGAATATTTATTTCAGGCAGGTAGGATTCCTGGACACCTCTTCCCTTCCCCCTGCTTTAAGATCACAGGTAGGCCCCTGAGGAGGAAGTTGTTAGGACCCCAGACGTCCTTCTCTGCAGGACTCCATGTGGTGCTGGAGGATAGGAAATGCCACACCACCTGAGGAACCCTCGATTTCTCCTAATCCTAATGGCTCCGTCATCGGCCTGATCTAATTGGTGCACTTCACGTCTGAGCCGATCGTAATCTGTCCACTCTTTTAGGGGCGCCACGAGATG
>NC_137688.1:41886600-41889100 GCF_963989245.1 Nansenia antarctica
GTGTGTGTGCGTGCGTGTGTTCTGCCACATACAATATGAGGTTAATTTGTCACTAAAGGAAACCACATTTAGCTCATCCACTGTTTAAGACTCAAGGGGAGGTCTGGGTCTATCTATTTACTTACTGCACAACAGCTTTTCATTTAAAGGTTAGTTCATTATAAAAAATCAATTTTCTGAATTGTCCACAGAGCTTAGCTCTAGTTGAACAGCACAAACAAGTACTGTATACACATACTGTATACAAGATGGCTATAGGCCTAATTATGATCTATACACTCCGGCGCCTGAGCAGCAAATCTTCAGAGTGTGACAACTGCCAGTGGGCCGGTGTTAAGGAGCACATCACTCTCCCTGCCCCCTTCCACCCGGGGTTGTTGAGCTGTACCCATCAGTGGCCGCAAAAAAAACAGCCCAACACCACGGACGGCGAGCAGCGGCTAGGGCATCCATCAACATCACTCACGTTTTATCACCCGCCCGCCATATTTGGAAGTAGTAGCAGCAGCAGCAACACAGGCCAGCGCCACTTCAGTCCCCCATCTCTCGGGCCTGCCTCCCCTCTGCCTGCCCGACATCTTTCCCTCCCTGCCTGCCTGTGGTTTGTTTCATCGCCTTTCCCCTTGATAGATAATCTGCCTGTCCTTTCTCCCCCAGTCATTTTCAGGGGGGCTGGTCGGTTGTCTGCAGAGAGTTGAGTTTTTTTTTTAGCGTGGTCTTTATGTTCCCTGACAGGCAGCGTAGCCCCAGTGGCTGAAGGCATTTCTCAGGCCCTGGAACAACGCAATTACTCTGTCCATTTCTCTCCTCCGTGAACGAACAACAGGCCTTCCATCTTCTCTCTCTGACTCTCCCTCTCCCTCTCCCTCTCCTCCCATATGACTCCAGCTGTCCTCAGAGGGTGTGCTGATGTTCCACCCCTTTATCCAGTCGACACATTTTCATACAGTCTGGTTCAAACAGTCTTTCAGCAGAATAGACATCACAGACACTCAGGAGAGGACTGAAGCAAGAGCTGCAAACAGCCGTATCGGTGGGAGAGCTTTAGAATGAGTAGGCGGTATGAACGTATAGATATCAAGTCAACACACATCTATCACCACACATGCATTTACATTACATTTGAACCATTTGCAGAGGCTTAAAGTGACTTTTACAATTAGAGATTACAGGGACAGTCTCACTTAACTTAGGGCTAGGTGCCTTACTCAAGGGCACACTAGTGGTGGTGTTTCCCGGTGGGATTTGAACTCATGACTTTTTGATTACCAGTCCAACTCACTATCCACTAGGCCAGGCCACCACTACCCCGCTATGTGTACAGGGGGCATGAGCGCGCCTGGGCTGGGCTGTGTCCTTGACTTAGTGATATCATTGGCCACCCTCAGCTTCAATATCACCTCCCTGAAATGTACAGAAGCATCATGACAGGAAACATGGCTACTACTATGGTAAAAACCACAAATAATGACTCAACGTATAGGCTACTATAGTGAAGCAGGTACTTTACGGCGCCAATTTGGACCCATTTTGAAGCAGGTGAGGGAAAGGGAGTTAGGATTGGGGGTTGGGGGTTGGGGGGGCTTTTGTAGGCTTGTGTCTGTCAGGTGATGAACAGTGCCATAAAGCAGGAGGTGTCATAGGGAGAGAGACAGGAGGTAACAGAATCACTCAGCCGGAGGCCTGGGATAGAGAGGCTGAAGTAATGGATGGCAACGACACGCCTCGTCAGGAGAAACAGCCTCTGCTCTTATCGCTAGGGGATTTGCGGATCCGGCACCCGCAGTTAGTACGCCGGCGTACCTCATTATTTGTACAAATTTGAAAAAGGCTCTATCTGTGAAGCGGCGGGGAAGGAGGCTCGCGCCGCGCGGCGACAAAATGAAGACAAGATGAGACGTTCAGTAGGTGTTACAAACAAATTAACACAAAACAATGCCTGGGCTTAAACAAGCCTTTAGTAGCCCCCCCCCCCCTCCTCCTCTCTAACGCGAGAGGCTACAGTGTTTAAAACCAGGGCTTAGGGTATAAAAATACTGTTGCTGCAAGCAGAAGATCTGGGCCTCTCTGGCAATCTCAAGAACATAAATTCCCCAGCCGAATCCATGAATATGAAAAAGTGTCTCTGGAGGCGAGCATGAAAATGGGAATGAGACCCGCTGCACGCACGGTGATGGAGACTGAGAGGAGGCTATGTGTTTTTATATGTGTTGGCGCCGAGCTGAGGTGGGGGGATTTCTCCTTAGTCTCTGGTGCTGCTGATGCCGCTGTTTTGGCCTTGTTGTCTTTCATGAGCCAAGCTAGATCTTTCTTCTCCGTGGGTCTCCAAAAGCCTCCTCTGCCTCCCTTCCTACCTACCTGCCTCTCCTCTGTGAGAATGTCAGCTATCAGTCTGTTGGTGAAAGATTCTCTCTCAGTCACACACACGGACGGACGGACACACATACACACACACACACACACATACATACACACACACACACACACACACACACACACA
>NC_137688.1:41899100-41921600 GCF_963989245.1 Nansenia antarctica
CATGGTGATGTCAATGGTAGACCACCATGGTGATGTCAATGGTAGACCACCATCGTGATGCCAATGGTAGACCACCATGGTGATGCCAATGGTAGACCACCATGGTGATGCCAATGGTAGAGCGATTGTTGGCTGACGGAAGGCCGACAATGGTGTGACAAAGGTAGTCCAATGGTCGGCATGCCATTGTGCAAAGACGTCAGTGTGCAAATACTACATCGATGGTTAGCATGCCCGTGGCAGACTGAAAGTCAAACCCAAAACCCTGGTATGTCTAGACCCACGCTTCAGCCATGAGCTAAACATAAAGCTCTGTAAAGAAGCGGAGAGAGATTGTGAAAGGGAAAGCATCGTCACGGACGTCCACTCCAGGAAGTGACCTCGCTAATGAAGGGCGAAGGGCACAGAGTCGGGTTCGACAAGGGCACACCTCTGTTTGAGCATACTAATTAGTTGAAGACGTGAAGGTGAGAGAGGGGGGCAGAGAGACGAGGGAAACAACATTCACAATAAACGGTCCTGGTTGAATTGATTTGATCCACCGCTCTCTGCATGAAATGTATGCAGCTGCGATAAAAATGCATCTACTGACTCTGGATGTCCACAGGCATAATAACTGATGTACTGCGATTCATATTGACAACACATCAACACATAACCCAAGGTGAAGTGGGTAAAGGCATGAACCTTAGTTAAGCAAAGCATCCATCAGTCGCCTTGGCCTGTCACTTTTTCTCAAGCTGAACTGGAGCTGAATAAGGTAGATACTCTAAGTGTACTGTGGAAAGAAGACAGTAGAAAACATAACAAAAACATTGATTATTTCTAATGCCATTACAGCACTATGATAATAGCCCAAGTCAATGCATAAAAGTATAACCTAGCATGGAACAAGATGATACCGCAGAGATTACGGACCAACATCTAACAAGCTGGCACTGCAGCAGAGATTACTGACCAACATTCAACAAGCTGGCTCTACTGTACTTAGAACACATAAAAGAAGGAGGCAGACAGATGTGTCTTTTGTAGGAGATCTAACCCTAAAAGCTCAAGGGGCCATTGTCTCTTATACAGTGAATCAGTCAAACATGTCTCTCGTACTCTTCCTCAAGGGATGATGGGGAAAATCTGACAGAATCCACATTTAAAGCCAACCTGATCCTTTTGGATTACAAGAACATGGCTGTGGAATCTGCCTTCCGCAGGATCTACATCCTACGAGTGAGACCCACCGAGAGGAAGAGAGAGAAGCTTTGTCACTGGTGCCAACCTCACCAAACGCTTGAGAGACTGACGGAGGAGGAAGGAGAGTGACAAGCTGTCAGTCAAAATCACTGCCTGTGATGGGCTCACAGAATCAACATGCACACCCGCACCTTAGCCGTAACCTATATTTGGTGTGAGTGCGTCTGTGCATGTGCACGTGTGAATATGCATTTCAATCTTTGTGTGCGCGTGTGTGTGTGTGTGTGTGTGTGTGTGTGTGTGTGTGTGTGTGTGTGTGTGTGTGTGTGTGATAAACTTGTTCTAATGCCCTTACAGCACGATGATAATAGTACTACTGCAGGCAATAATACTGTATATAGCAAGTATAAAATAGCATGGAACAAGTTGAGACTGCAGAGAGTACAGACAAACATCCAACCAGCTGGTACTATTGTACTTAGAACACATAGTAAAGGGATCTAACATGGATTTGCATCTTTGTGTGTTAGCGCATCTATGTATGTATCTATGTATGCACTTGTTAGGGCATCTATGTATGTTTCTATGTATGCACTTGTTAGGGCATCTATGTATGCACTTGTTAGGGCACACTCGAAAAAGAGACCCTGGTCTCAAGGTGTTTTCCCCTCTATAAGCAAAGGTTGTATCAAATAATGTATCAAATACAATTCAAATTAAATAAATGTATGCTCACTCCCACGCACATTATCCCAGTTCCCGAATGAACTATACCACACACCAAAGCCATGTAAATAATTAATTGTCCAAACAAAGCTTTGGTGATTAATATTCAGTGAATGAGTTACTGTTTACTTTCCTTACCTTTTATTCAACTGCAAAATGTATAATGTGCCAGGCAGTGCTCCCTATAAGACCTGAGCTCTGTAGACTTCTGATGGATCTTTACCACATCAGGTAAGAGGCCTAGCCAGGGGATTCATTGGGCACACCGCAAAAGTGGCCACTCGTGGTTCTTTTGTAGTTCTCACAATCTAATTCCAGTGGCAGAGTCGGTATTGTTCTGTCCAAATGAGGTCCATTCCAGCATGTCCATTCCAACTTTCATGTTCTACAATTACTTTAAAATACACAAATGCATGCCTTGCCATGCATCTCATACTGCGTTATTATATATCAGAAAATACTTTTTGCACTCTCACCATGCTCTACTCCGCTGTTCCACAGAAGGACTTTGCGTGAGAGGGAGAGGGGAATACAAGGAGTTGTGGAATTGACTCAAATGGGCAAATTGGAACATCAGGACTTTAGGCATTTAAAGCGAGATATCTTGACTCAGAGATCGTTTTTAAGACACAATGTTTTGTGAATGTGACTTCCATTGAATAATGACAACAACAAATCCACCGGATTACAGGGTACATTTTAAGATATGGATTACTTTGCATGACGGAAGAAGAATGTATTTCATTGGCAGATTGGCAACACTAGCTACTACCACTGAAATGAATCGGGTGATGTCAGACACTTCATGTGTGTCCATTTCTCCATGACCTACAGTCATTTGTCCTAGCGAGCAGACAGGCACATCTCTTTTGATAGCCTGTGAATGGCAAGAGCGCTCCACTCGGTCAGTCCACTCCTGTTTAAATGGCTCTGCAGCAATTAGACTTGACGGAGTAGAATACTGTGTGGTCTACCTGCACCCTCCCCCCTCAGGATTCAGGATTCTACATGTTCTAATGTACCCAGAGGATGAACACCCTTCTTTAACACAAGTTTTGTACGTTTAAATATTTTCCTCCTCTCTTAACCATCGGCCATGAAAAAGAAAATGTACAGTCCTCACACCAATTTCAGTACTAAAAATAACAACGGTAATTTCATTGTGGTGTGCATTTGTTTTATTGCATATGCTTATTGTACACATGTTATTGTATTTTGTCCTGCTGCTTTTCTGCTGGAGCTATCTTTTAGGCTATGGTTCCCTTTGTGTATCCCAAGAGACCTCCTGGTTAAAAGGTAAATGGTGTGTGTGTGTGTGTGTGTGTGTGTGTGTGTGTGTGTGTGTGTGTGTGTGTGTGTGTGTGTGCGTGCGTGCATGCATGTGTTGACCAGACAAAAATGCAGAGTCAACTACAGCACCTCCAAACCATGAGCACGGAGCAACATTCCTTATTATATATATCAAAGTGGTGAAAGACTGGATTAAAGTCTATGTTTGACAGACTCCTCGAGGCAGTCAGTGTGTGAGCGAGTTAGCTAGCTCTCTTCAAGCACCAGTGCCCTCTACCCTGCCCATTGATTTTTCTGTCTCACTGCTTGTTTCTCCCACTTACACTGCGTGTTGCCTATGGAGAAGGTGTTATGGCAAATTGTATCCTACAGTATTCTGTGTGGTCTCAAACGCTACAACATAGTCCAGAGAACGCTGCAAGTTCTCATCATCAAGTGCCTATGGAAGGATCCTTGTGAACTGCACACCGAACAGCATAAGAGAAGATAGATAGTTACCCTCCCATCAGGTTTGAGTCATGAGTGGAATAGGAGTGAATATATGTATTTAGGACAGCCACAAGTCTTCCTAGAACATCCCCCAGGGAGGCCTATCTTTTTCCTCCTGTGGGATCTCTCTACACATGACTGCCAAAACCAAATTATGTTCCGTCTTTCAATGTCGCTCTGCAAGATGTGACAGAGTGTCCTTTCCCGGCAGTAAAAGGGCTTGATAGACAAGGTGCTGTTCACCTTCGATAAAACAAGACAGTTTAGTTTTTTCTTTCACCCATCTCCTGAACTATAGAGTAAAACAAACCACAATCCAGAAAGAGACAGAGAGAGAGACACAGAGTGAGAGACAGAGAGAGAGAGAAAGACAAAGACAGTAAGAGAGAGGGATAGAGAAAGAGAGAGAGAGAGAGATAGCAAGACAGAGGGATAGAGATAGAGAGAGAGAGAGAGAGAGAGAGAGAGAGATTTAAAAAAAATTTAAAAAAAAGGAGAGAGAGAAAGAATATACCGGTACTTTATACTCCTTTTCGCTGCCCTCAGCAGAACCGGAAGACAATGCCGTTGTAAAATAATGGGTGTTGGATGCAGAGCACAAAGCCCCTGAAGGGCATGAGTGGGCAGTGGTGGCCTGCCCGACCCACGACTAACTGCATCATTAGCGCTCCCTAAAGACGGAAGGTGTGTTTGGGGGGCGAGGTGAGGTGTTTGTCTTCATTCCGGGGGCTCGGAGTATTAGAGGCCAAAGTGAAACGAATGCTTGTCCGTCGTCCTCCTCCTCCCCTGTTCTGCTCCAACAGAGCGAGAGCAGGGTGTCGGCGGGGTGAGGTGGTTGGCTTACTCCCCAGGATTAAGTGCTTTCCAAAGCCTGACATTGCCTCAAAATAACCTCGACTCAACACAGTGTACGGGTCTCGGGGTCCAGAGGTACTGCATGGGCCAAACAGTGGGAGGGAGAGAGAAGAGAGCTGGGTACTAAGAACCTCGGCCGTTCAGGTTTGTGTTCCTACAACACCACAGTAGTCTACAGTGATGACTCATGCCGTTTTAAACATTCAGGTACTGTACACTATCTCACACCACTCAGACTTCTAAATGTGCATATGAGCTGACCTTGACACAATCCTTACATTGTTGTTGTGGACCTCTGCTTTGCTGTACACACATCCAGCACGCACACGCACACGCACACGCACACACACACACACACACACACACACACACTCACAAGCAGCAACAGCAGGAGCAGCAAAGACAGCCTACCTTTTCAAAGAGAGCCAAGCACACTCTCAAACATGCACACCTGCACGCAACTGTCAACCACACCTGTGTGCAGTCACCGATATCCAAACACAACCATATTTCACACTCTTCTCAGAACCTTTAACCTGAGTATGGACTCAGGCCCCCTCCCCCCTCCCCCCTCCCCCCGCCACACACACACACACACACACACACACACACACACACACACACACACACCTGCAGCAGAGCATAACCCCTCAGTGCGGCTCACTCCCTCCTTATATGGACAAATCCTCTGCTCTGCTGTGAGCCATGACCGAGTTATTTTGAGCCCACCCCTGTCCATCTCCGGAGAGAGAGAGAGAGAGAGAGACAAAGAGGAATCACTGGTATCCACAGCGTCCTGCTGAGAGGCAGACTATGCCCTGCATATCACTGCTATAAGAGCACCCAGATCATAAGGTCAGTGAGGCGGTGGTGATTACAACACAGTGGCTGAAGGGTATTGATGTATCCATATACTGGTTGTTCAACCCCGTTATTGTTGTTGACTGCACGTCGCTCTAGATTACCACACCTGCTGCATGATGAAAATGGAGCGTGTCAAACCCACTAGTGAGGTTGTGTTGAGTTGTACTGGGTATGAAGGGCCATGTTGACCCCAAAGGCTCATTGTGAAATGATACAGTATGTACAGTATGTACCCACTACGGAGGCATAATATTCCCAAGGTTAGAGCCGTTACGGGGGCGGGGGGGGGGGGGGGGGGGGTTTGGGTCAGTATGCAGAATCAGCAGAATTAGAAATCACACACGCATGCACACTAGTGCTGATTAGATGAAAAGCCATATGTTACATTAACAGGCTATGTTAAGACAGGATGGATGACATAGTGTAAAGGAGAGTATTTCCCCTCTGTGGCTCTCTCTGTCTACATATCTAGCTCCTCCTCCTCTATCTCCACTTCTCCTTCCCTCGCTCCCCCCCCTCTCCCCTCTCCCTCCCTCCTTCCCTCTCTCTCTTTCCTCCTTTATCTCCACTTCTCCTTCTATCCCTTTAACCTCTCCCTCCCTCTCCAGGTGCTGTGTGAATGTTGCTTGGCCTGTCTGAGCGCTAGCTAAGCAGAAGCTGAGTCTTTATGTTACAGATTATGTTACAGTACAAAGCTGGAAGGGGGAGAGAGAGAGAGAGAGAGAGAGAGAGAGAGAGAGAGAGAGAGAGAGAGAGAGAGAGAGAGAGAGAGTAAGGGCCATAATCGAACCAAAACGGAAGGAAAGAGTGGCATCATGTTATTACGACAGTCAGGAGAAATCTGCACACAATACAGCATATCTATAATACTGTACTACATATAGAAAAAATACAGAGATATCAGCTGTGGATGTGATGTAGTGCAGATGGCAGTCCTGTCCTGGTTTCACTTTTGCCTTCAACACAGCCCCAGTGTGCCTCCCTAGCCATAGATGAATCATTAGCACATAAGAAGGTTTTAGCATATAAATACTCCACAGGGCAGGAACAAACAGGCACACACACCAACAAACCCCCTGCTAAATTTAGAACTTTTTCCATGCAGTGGCAAAGTCACAGAGCAGGATACACAGAGTGCCTGGGGAAAGCTATCAGCAGCAGAGAGCCAGAAGACCAGAGCTGGGGCCTGACTAATACAGGTGCAGGGCTGAGGCCTGACTAACACAGGAGCAAGGGCTGGGGTCTGACTAACACAGGTGCAGTGCTGGGGCCTGAATAACACAGGGGCATGGCTGCGGTCTGACTAATACAGAAGCAGGGCTGGGGCCTGACTAACACAGGAGCAGGGCTGGGGTCTGACTAATACAGGAGTAGAGCTAGGGCCTAACTAACACAGAAGGAGGACTGAGGCCTGACTAACACAGGAGCAGGGCTGGGGCCTGACTAACACAGGAGCAGGGCTGGGGCCTGACTAACACAGGAGCAGGGCTTGGGGCTGACTAACACAGGAGTAGAGCTAGGGCCTGATGTCAGTATACCACAGGAGTGGTAGGCAGCACTGCAACGCTGTGTGGACATGGACATATCACACTGGCTGCCGCAGAGTGTGACTGGTTTACACATCGCTTTTTCTGAAGCCGCTGAAAACAGTTCAATCATCTCACGGTGGAGACTGGCAGAATGTGAGCTGATAGAATCATTTTTCAGAGCTGTGTCTCTCTCGGCCCTGCTGGAGCTATTTTGACAGCATTTATTAGTCTCAAAAGAAAAATGATGAGAAGGTCAGGGAGGTCGGTAACCAGTGGAAAGCACCTGATACACTTCATTTAACTACACACCACACCACCGCCCGGTTAGAGCTTCATTTACTAGGGTCTTCAACCCAAGAACAAGAGAGAGAGACAGGGAGACAAGAAAGACAGATGGGGAGAGACTGAGAGAGAGAGAGAGAGCGAGAGATGAGAGAGAGAGAGAGAGAGAGAGATAAGAGAGGCAAGTGAGAGAGGGTGAGAGAAAGAGAAAAGCCCCTTCCACACATAGTTCTCTGTAAATTACATGGAATCCCAACCAGCGTCCGCCAGTGATTTTTGCCATTCACACATGAGCGCCGTGTTGCACCTTTTCACACGTCAATGGAATTCCCGGGTTTGCACAAGCTACTTGAATTCGCATTCAACTGGATGCAGAACTGGAACGAATTCGAACGAGACAGGCGCGTGAGACTGCCATGTACCATATACTGTGCCATATATCATACCTCCGTTTTATATCTATTGATCATCATATTTTTTCATATTAATTTAACAGCGAGTCAACTCGTATTATATGGAGGACCAAGTCTGTCAAAGTTAACAATAAATATATAGATATATAAATGTATGAACAAATAAATGAATGAATACACACAGTATAACGAAATACATTTCTATATTTATTTATTCTTTTACGCATTCATTCTTTGTTTTCCACTTTCATTCTTTGTTTTCCACATTCTTTTCCACATTCATTCTTTCTTTTCCACATTCATTCTTTCTTTTCCACATTCATTCTTTCTTTTCCACATTTATTCTTTCTTTTTCAGTTTATCACATCTGTATGCAAATATCTGGGGGCGTATCTTGCATGTTGTCCACGCCCCTACGCATTTTCATTGGTTGATACCGCGCGTGACGTGTGAAAGCAGCGACGCAGTTATCATCACAGACGGGGAGAGAGTCGTTAGTCGTCTGTAGCCCCGTTCTCACACAGCCTGTTTCTCCCTATAATTTCCATGGAATCCCAAACTATGTCGACATCCCAAACTATTCCCGTGTTGTCCCCTTTCACACATGTCGGCAATGGTCTATACTAGTCCATCAGCACTGTATGGGAGAACTTGGTGATAACCACAATAACCAGTTGACTCAATTAGACATACGCTCTGGGCTATGCACGATGCAAGACAGCTGAGAGTGTCTCCACTGCGTTTATATCACAAAATGTACATTTGATAAGTAAAAGTAAGCTAGCTAAGTAAGTAATCTAGCTGACTATGACTGGAAACGAAGTACTATCCAGTTAGAATTATAGAAGATCTAGTTGTGTTTTCCTGCTGGTCTCGCTGCCTGGGTTTGAACAGACTTGTGGTGACTAAAAATGGCTTTAAAAAATGCCTTTCCACCAAATAATATATATATATGCCATATATATGCGATATATCATACCTCCACTATAATTCATATGCCCTAACCCTTTTTTAATTTTTTTTACATGCTATGATTGGAAATTAAGTAGTGTGCTCTTGGCTGAGAGCTTCATCACGTCACGCGCAGCAGGGTTCGAGTTATGTGGGAGCCAATGGGAGCTGAGCTCCCATAGAGATGGTCTGAGCTCCCATGAAGGCAGTAAAATCAAAAATCTGTGGGGGTCACTAATAATACATTACCACAATTATTATTTGATCAAAATGTCAATGTAATGAATATTATTTAATTTATATTATAAATATTCTAAAATAAACACGTTTTCCAAAAGAGCTACGCGCACCATTAATCTCCTGTGAATGACAGTATGCCTTTGACTGCCTGCACTTCACCACCAAGACACCATGGGGCGCAGTAGAATATTGTGCTACAGCAAAAGGTTGATTAATCAGCTGTGCGGTAAACCGTTGGAACACACAGTGCACAGCTGATTAATCAATTAAACCAATAGAGTGAGACAGGATATGTTCATACCAGGTGCCTTTCAGGAAGTAGTGAGATCGTGCACCTAGCCTATTATTGAGAAGCAAACATTCATTCATTAGCTATACAGGAGTATATACATACAGTAGCTACCATGCCGCCCAAAAAAAGGCCACTGCTGCCGACCGGGTCATCAAGCCTAGAACATTTCGGGTTTTTATCAAAGAAACCTGCTATGACACCTAACGTTAGCCCTGCTGCTACTACTGTTACTGCTACTACTGTTACTGCTACTGCTGCTACTACTGAGGACTCTGCTACCAGGCCTGAACGCGCCACACCCACACACAGTTCAGATGAGGGGCAGAATGAAGATGTAGGGGAGGCAACGCCACAGAACTGGGGAGAAGATCAGTGGAGATCCTGGGAAAAAAGAAACCCCTGGCTATTTGCAAATGAGGATGGCCTTGGATGCCTTGCCTGTAAAGAGGCAAATACTCTTTTACTTTCAGAGAAAAAGAGGGGAGTGCATTTGGCGGATGCCTGGATCAATGGGACAGTAAGTAGCCCCGTTCAAAAGCAGTTGCGGAAAAAGATTTATATTATACACCGCGACAGTCATGCTCATAAACGAGCTGTTGAAATAGCAGAGCTTAAACAAATGGAAGTGCTTCCTAAGAAAGTAGCAGAACTCACTTCCATTATGTACAAGGAGACAGCTAGTTCGTTCAGGGCAGCATATACTGTGGCTAAAGAAAGGATGCCTTATACAAAACTGAATCCAATTATTAAACTTAATGAGATGAATGGCGCGACAGTTGGCCCCTACTCGATCAGATCATTCATGTGCCCAGATTGTAGAGCACATTGCACAGGAGATGAAAAAGAAATTCATTTATTTCTAATGTCAAATCACTTAATTCGAGTATTAGCATAACAATAGATGAAAGCACAATTCATGGATGAGCGTACATGATTATTTATGTCAGATGCGATGTCACTGGAAATGGAGATGTGGACAATGTGTTTTTTGACATAGTTGAACTTGACCAGGGCACAGATGCCGAGTCCCTGTGCAGTGCACTGAAAAACAGCCTTCGATCAGCGGGAATGGATGACGAATTTCTTCGGAAAAACCAAAGTAGCATAGCCACAGATGGGGCGGCCGTGCTAACAGGGAGAGTGAATGGACTCATAGCTAGACTGAAACGGGACTTCCCTCGGCTGCAGGCAGTTCACTGTCTCGCGCATCGGTTAGAATTAGTGGTGAATGACGGTCATTGAAGGAGGTGACTGGCTGTAATCATTTAGAGTTTTTCCTCTCAAAACTCTATGCTCTTTACCACCAGTCCTCGAAAAATGCAAGGGAATTACAGGAAGCAGCTGCGGAACTGAACGTGCAGATACTGAAAATAGGGAAAGTGTTTACAATAAAATGGGTGTCCAGCAGTTTCAACACTGTCAAAGCTGTGCTGAAGGATCTGACCACCTTAATCCGCTACTGCCTATAGCTAATTAAAACTTGTAAGTCCCAACGCTGTGTGGGCATGATTCGCGCGTGCATGAGAACATTTCGCACTGTTATTTTGGAGACCCCCACAGAGCTCAGCTTATAACTCGAACCCTGACGCGCAGTATCAACCAATGAAAATGCGCAGGGGTGTGGACAACATGCAAGATACGTCCCTATATTTGCATCCACATCTGATAAAGAGTAAGACAATGTTGTATTCACCTATCTATTCACATAGAATAGTTTGTCTTTGTCATTGTCAGATGTGTATGCAAATATAGGGGCGTATCTTGGGCGCACTCTACGCATTTTCATTGGTTGATACTGCGCGTGACGTGGTAAAGCCAAGAGTACCTGAACATTTCATTACCATCTGGGTGGGCAAATTCTAGATTCTAGACTTTTTTTATTCCTATACATCCCTAGATTATGTTTTGATATGATAGACCTTTTGGTTTGGCAGCGTATTAGTGGTTAGTGGTTAGGGTTAGGGTTAGGTCCCTTGGCATATCTTGCTCCCCTTCGTATGATTCGCGCGTAGCTGTGCTGTGGTTGTGATAGAGACATGAGCCCTTTCATGTTCTTTATGCGCCTGAGTCTCCTAAACACGTAGAGACCAACCCCGAGTCGATCAATGATTCCTACGATGAGCTATGGTAACTTTCCCGCACCTAGTTTTTGCGGTTTTCCGGAGGTAATATGCGGTAGGTGCGGGAGAGTTACCATAGCTCAGCGTAGGAAGCTCTGAACGACTCAGGGTCTCTCTGGAGACCCAGGCGCAGGGCCGCTTGGGAGATATGCGAGGCCCTGTGCGAAGTCAGATTTGCGAGGCCTTTTTTTTTTTGTTTTTTTGTATTGGAGGATTTTTTTTTTTTTTTATTATTATTTTTTTTTAAATTAGATTTAGATACACAATACATATGTATCCGAGGCCTTTTATAATGATGTAGGCTACTGTTATAACCGCGCGACACGCACGCACCGATATATTGCAAGAAATGCGCTCACATGCTGTGCTGATAGACAATAGCATATCTACTTATTTAGATAGTTTACAACCATGTTTGTTTCATTTCAAACCTTTTATACTCGTAAAGGATTAGGATTTAGGATAAAGCAGTCATCATACCCAACATTAAATACGCACAAGCCATTATTGACATGAATAGAGATGTTACTCACCACCATGTAGGCCTATCCATGTTGAAAAGCTTACAGCAAAAGCAAAAAGACATGTCCCGTTTTTGAGAGTACACAAGCCACTTTCTTTCTATTTTTTCCCCATTTGGTAGTTTTCGGAGAAATAAAGTTTCACTAAAGTTCCTGTTCTCATTATTTTTAGGATAACTAAATCCAGGTTTCATCTTTGGGGGACCTCTTCTAATGATCACTTCTGTAACTGTAGAGTCCATATGTACCGGCCAATTTACCAGGATCATCATACATGACATATCTAACACCGTAGGCTCGTCTTGCGTTCCATCACTCTCAGCCCTGCTGCTGCTCTGAGTAGCTCCATCTTCCGTATCCTCTACTTCGCCACTCCTGACCATCATCACCTGGGGCTGGGCAGCCCCACTGCTGCCGGTGTAGCAGTTGTCCTCCTCCACCTCAGAGACATCATCTTTGCCTCTCAGGGGGGGCTGTGCCGTGCTACTACTAGCATTGCTAGTGCTAGCAGTAACGTTAGCTTCTTCGGTGCTAACGGGAGCCTCACTTGTTTTTAGAACGAACCTCTAAGCGAGGCCCTGAAGCCTTCCTTTCTTTTATTTGTATTTCTTTTTTCAGCACCCGATTAACATTTCTTCCTCGGTCTCGTTCCCTCTGCATTTTGTCCGTTGCACTAAGCAGTCACTATGCACAACAAGTGTCAACGCGCAGCCAAAAATTCTTTTCACGTTTCACGTAAGGTGTCATAGGGGGAAATTACTTTTTTCTGTTGCTAAGAATCTCCCTGTCCTACAGGTATGCTAGATTTTAGATGTATGATTGACTATGATTATCACATGTGTGAACATTTAGAAATGTATTAAAGGCAAAAATAATAATATGGTCCCTTGCCTGGCGCTTTGGAGGGCCTCGCCAGCCAGGGTACAAAAAATAACAAAAAAAATATTTTATTTTTATTTTATTTTTTTACCCTGCCTCACGCGAGGCCCTCCAAAGCGCGAGGCCCTGTGCCACCGCCCCAGCTAGCCCCCCCTTAAAGCGGCCCTGCCCAGGCGCATACAGTACATCTGGCTCATGTCTCTATCACAACCACAGCCCGAGCTACGCGCGACTCACGCGAAGGGGAGCAACATATTGATTGATTGATTGATTATACTTTAATGTCCCCGCTTCAAGTGCTACAGAGACGATACATACAACATACAGCAGGCAAAGTAAACAACAGGACAGCAGCAAACATTGAGTGACATTGGCAGCAGTTTCCACCTGGACATGGCATCATTTGATATTTAGGGTTGCCACCCGTACCTTGAAATACGGAATCGTTCCTTATTTGACAGTTAAAAGATGCGTTCCGTTTTGAACCAATACGGAACGCTGTTTGTTCCGTATTTTCAATCCACCCGCATTGCGTGATTCCTCCAATATATCTTACTGCAGCGCTGGGCAATATCAGTGTTTCCTCTATATGCATTGATTCGTGGCGGCCCGCACTGCAATCGAGACTGAATCGCTCAACAGGCGCGCAGCGCGAGGCGACAACAAAACAGTTTTGTGATTGGTCCGAATTTCGTGGGACATTTGGATTTCAGGAAATCGCCCGTCCCTTTAATCCCGTAAACGTATCCCAATCGAAAATGCAACATCATCAGCGACGACTGTGGGTTATTGCATTTACTGCTGTTCTCTGGTTCATGTTCTTATACCAGTGCTCAGTATAGAGTATTTTAAAATGGAGTGACTGCAGGAACAGGTGCTCTGTGGGGCTCATGAGGAGTCACTCTCAACTTTGAGCTGTCCTGTTCAGAGTTTTACTCCATTGTTTTGAAAGACAAACAGCTGCTCAGTGCTGCAAGGAGTGATCAGAAGTACACTTGGAAAAAGAAATACACACAGTGAGGAAGAGAGAGAGAGGTGTTAACTGTTTTCACAGGAAAAATAAGTAACACAATGAGGAGAAGAGAGAGCGCTCAACTGTTAAACCCTGTCTACTGCTGCACAGGATTGAATGATGACTGTTGAATGTTTTGTAGTTTTATAGTTTCATAAATTATTATTTGCACAACCATTGTTGCACTATATTTGAAAGTGGCAAAGCTTTGTTTAATTGTAAGTTATTGAGTTAAGTTATGGTGCATATACTGTATGCTAATGCTAATGTTTAATACATTTTGTATTAAGATACGTTCAGTCAGTGTTAATAAAGCACTTGAAACTTTAAGTATGAATCTAAATGCTTTATTGAAACATTGTTTAACTTGTGATTTACTAGCACTGAGGCCCCCACCCCGCCCTTGGGCCCGTGGTGGTCGTGATCCCGAGGAGCGGGGCCCCTACTGCGAGGGGTGTCCCTTATTTCTCTGACTGAAAGGTGGCAACCCTATATATACTGTATATATATATATTGCACATACATTGCAATTGCGATTTGCTTCAAGTGGTGTTTTCGAATATTGCACATACATTGCCCTTCAAGTGGTGTCTAAGATAAAGTGCAGGTGCTGGTGGTCATGTCCTAATCATCGTTTCTGCTTGAGCGAATTGATTAGTTTAATGGCGAATGGGACAAATGATAGTTTTAAGAGCTTATTATTACATCTTGGCATGCGAAACCTTCTAGGGGGAGAACTTCGTATTCTGTGGAGAGCGGATGTTGGGGGTCTGCGATGATCTTATTAGCCTTGTCCAGGACAGCTTTTTCATATAGTTTATTTAGGATCGCATAGTCTCTTTCACCTACAATTTTCATGGCTGTTTTGTGAATGCTGACTAGTCTGTTTTTTTGTTGTACAGTTAAGTTGCCAAACCACACAATTATTCCATATCTGATTACACTTTCAACAATGGACTGATATATTTAAAAAAAATCTCATGATCTGCTTTCTCACCCCATAAAGTCTGAGTCGCCTCAGGTGATAAAGCCTCTGCTGTAGTTTGTTACATAAGCTGTCTATGTGTGTATTCCAGCAGAGATGGTTGTCTAATTGCATACCTAAGTACTTATAAGAGGGCACCTGGATGATTATTTGGTCTTTGACGACCACAGGCTCATGGTCAGTTACCTGCCTTGGGTCTAACACAACCTCCTGAGTTTTGCTGAGGTTTAAGATGAGATGGTTGCTGTCGCACCATTTAGTGAATATGTTAATCTCACCATGGAGCACCGAGGGGTCTGTATCTTTAGCAAGGAGACTTAGAATTGCAGTGTCGTCAGCATATTATATAATATGGTTGCTTGGGTGGTTACTTTTACAGTCGTTGGTGTATACTGAGAAGGGGGACAGAGATGGGGACAGAACGCAAACTTGGGGGACACCTGTACTGCAGTGTTTAGTCACTGACAGTGTTCCATTGACTTTCACTTGCTGTTCTCTTTCTAACATGAAGGAATGGATCCATTTGATTAAAGTACTATTGACACCCATGTCTTTGAGCTTTCCTAAGAGCACGTGGGGTTGTACCGTATTAAAGGCGGAACTAAAATCAACAAACATAATTCGGGCATAGGCCTTTTTGTTCTCAAGGTGCTTGATACAGGATGTGTGATATAGAGAATAGCGGTTACCCACACATAACCCCCACATAGCCCCCATTCTACACTCACTACATTGGCTCCCTTATTCAAAAAGGCCTTTGACTGTTGAACTGTGTTCATTCTTGTGATTTATTTTGTGTTTTTTTTGTTAAAGTTAAATGTTTTTAACTGATTATGTTTTAGGCTGTTTTTTTGTTTTTACTCTGTAGCACTCTGTAGCCTGCTGTGTACCCAGGCTTGAGACAGGGTTTTATATTGTAGTAATATTAATGTAACTTAATTTACGTTACATTTACAGAAGATTCCTTGTTTGTAGCACCTCTAAGTTGTAATGAGATCTGCCCCAATTACTGCACCCTGACAATATCTTAGTTTAGAATAAGGTTGGTAATTTAATGTCAAACTAGATGTATTCCTCTATTTCAGAGACCCGCACTAGTTAAGGCACTAGGTGGGCCAAATGCTACACCTGTTTAGTCTTCTACAAATAATTTACAATTCAAACTGCAGTTTTACATTTGTTAACTTAATGTTTTCCTTTTGAACCATTTATCTAGGAATCAAGGTAAGGCAAATACATTACAAAAAAGAAACAATACAAGAAAAAAGAAACAATATTACAGGGGGGTAGGTGCGGAAACGTGACCATAGCTCAGCCTAAGAAGGTCTGATCGACTAGGGGTCGATATCTACTGTTCAGGAGACTCAGGTGCGTAAAAAACCCTCTGGTCTCACGTCTCTATCACAACCACAGCCCGACCTACGAGCGAATCATACGAAGGGGAGCAAGATATGGCAGGGGACTTTTTCTGGCAAAACTCTTTTTTTAAGAAAAGCAGTCCATACCTTTAAGAGGTGATAACCACTAATAAGCTGCCAAACCAAAAGGTCTATCATATCAAAACTTAATCTAGGGATGTAAAGGAATAAAAAAAATCACATCTAGAATTTGCCCACCCAGATGGTAATGAAAAATGGTTTGGCCCAAGGACGATCTCGACTTTGTCGCTTTTACCACGTCACGCGCGGTATCAACCAATGAAAATGCGTGGGGCATCAACCAATGAAAATGCGAGACACGCCCTCCTATTTGCATACAGATCTGATAATCGGGGAAAGAATGAAAGAATGAATGTGGAAAAGAAAGAATGAATGTGGAAAACAATGTGGAAAACAATGTGGAAAAGAAAGAATGAATGTGGACAACAATGTGGAAAAGAAAGAATGAATGTGGAAAACAATGTGGAAAAGAAAGAATGAATGTGGAAAAGAAAGAATGAATGTGGAAAAGAATAAATAAATATAGAAATGTATTTCGTTATACTGTGTGTATTCATTCATTTATTTGTTCATACATTCGTTTATGTGTCTATATATTTATTGTTAATTTTGACAGACTTGGTCCTCCATAGTATTATACTTACTAGCACCAAGTTCGCTCGCCAACTAAAGCACTTGATTACCGTTGATATAAACATACTATACTAGTCCAAAAGCACAGTATGGGAGAACTTGGTGATGATAAGCATAATACGAGTTAGACAATTAGACATATTGCTATGCACTCTGCGGGCTCCCTCCCTGCTGATTGCGCAATGTGCATTTGATAAGTAATCTAGCTAAGTAAGTAAGCTAGCTAACTATGATTGGAAATGAAGTAGTATCCAGTTGTAGAATTATATTTAGTAGTAGCGATATTCAGCGTCTGGGGCAGTTCTTATGCGCTATGCGCTGCGGGCTGATTGCTGCTGATGCAGGACAGCTGTAGGAGGAGATGGCGTGTGTGCTCCGTAATGCATCTATCACAACATTTGATAAGTAAGTAAGCTGGCTAAGTAAGTAATCTACTTATGATTGGAAATAAAGTAGTATCCAGTTGTGGAATTATATTCATCACTACTTTGGCTGATGTGATGTGGGTTAACTAGCCAACTCTGTAACATTGGGAGCAAACCAAAAGGACAAAATGAGAAACTCCTCACTGTGATTGGTTAACTTGTTCCATGTGAAAACGTCTTGTGTCAGACATACGTAACCCTTCACGTGCCGGACCAGGGAATGTTCAGGCTTCTGTTCACACCTAAGCCTTCCCAGTAAATTCCATGGAATTATACAGGGTCCTGACCAGGGTAATTGCCTGAGAGAATTTCCCTGTACAGTCGCGTTCACACATCATATCATTCCATGGAATGTACTGGGAAGGCTTGTATGTGTGAAAGGGGTTAAAGAGAGAGAGAGCGAGAGAGAGCGAGAGAGAGTGAGAGAGAGAGAGAGATAAAGGGTAATGGTAGAGTAAAGGTTTGTGAAATGTGCATAAATCATACTCCCCTTAGTGGAGATGATTTTGCACATGTTAAGAGAGAGATCACAGCCATAATCTCCAATGACTCACTATGGAGACCTTAGTTCCCATTGAGAGCTGCACTCTGGAGACGGCACACACACCCCGTGTCAGTGAACACAACATCAAGCCTAATGATATTTCTCACAAGCCAAACACTCCCCCATCTAACACACACACACACACACACACACACACACACACACACACACACACACACACACACACATAGGAACACGGAAGGAACTTGTGAATGAAACCAATGGCATGGTGTGACCCTAAAAATAATCACAAAACGGGTGATTTGAAAGCATGGCCCTGTCCACACATACATTCAGTGATTTCTATTCACTTTGCACTTTCCCTCGTTGAGTCCCAGAATAGCAGGGCATTCATATTTTAAAGGAGGGCAGGCGAGTGGGGGAGCAGGGGGAGACCATGCCGTCAGGCTGGTGGAGGAAGCCTTCTCTCAGCTCCTGTCATCTCTCATCGGAAGGCAGAGAGGAGGAACAACACTTAGCAGAGATTGGCAATCAGAGCTTGCCTTTGTGATGACTTCAATGGCTTTTCAAATATTTAATTACCCTCACTCACTCTCTCTGCCACTTCCTACTTCGGGAGAGGTCTAAATGTGTGTTCCTGATGTTTCCCTGCAACTCATTTCACTCACACTTTTTGAAGTGTTTTTTTTTTTTTTTAGGTTCAAGATAATAACACCTTGAGTGGAACAGGTGTGTGCACGAGACGCTCGAATATTTGATAAGATAACACGATTACAATTTCAAGGAGGCCAAAAATGACTTAAATTCAAGAGTGCCTCAAACAGAAGACCTCACTCACGGATAAATACAGGAAAATGCATTCTGTAGCGAAAAGACACCCCACGCAGCACACAGATACAAACACTAGGCCGAAAATAACCTTGTTTTGGCTTCCTGCAGTCATTATCATTGGAAACACTGCGGAGCTGGAAATCTATACCATTAAAGCCAAACAATCATACGGTCAGGAAGGGGAGGGAAACCAACCATCCATGCAAAACTCCACACTGCGGAAGAAAGCCAATGTCAGTGTATCTGTGAGCAGAGGACTGGGCCACTTAGAAACACGCTCACACACTTATCACAGTGTTGGGAGTTGCGTTGTGTTTGTAAATGACTGCTAAATACTCTGAGGAGGGTATGTAATCACATTTCATGTCCTGCGATGGCTGGCAAGCATCCAGCAGTGACACTAAACTGGAGTTATGGGAAACAAACAGAACCAACACTTATCTTGCATTTACAGGAGAGGCCTCAAAAAAAAACAAAAAAAAACAAACTGGGGGGATAGGGGGATTGGGGTGTTGGGTCCAAGTAAAAATTCTCTCCTGATTAAATTCTTGTTGCAGCTTGTTGCTCGGTGCCTGGTTAAGGAATCCAGTGCCCCAGATCCAGTTTCCACGGGCTGACTCAGTGCACCAAGGCACTCAGAACCAGCTGTGCTGCACTTTAATAGGCAGTAGAAGCAGAGCTTGTGACTGATAAGATTTATCTGGGAAAATAAACATACGCCTCATTTGTGATAATTCTCGCAATGGGGTTTAACGAGACTGAAAAGGAATGTTTAGTCATAAAAGGTAGCCATTTCCAATAAAGCTATTAGGCTAATAGTGAAAAATTTCACTCAGACATTCTCTGTACTGTATAGACAAACACTTCACTTGTGTGACAGGAATTAGATTTTGATACATCGAAATGCCTTGACAAAACACTAAATCAGTCCCTGATCATTTTCTAACTTAGATTCCCTTGTCAATAGAGGAAATTAGCAGTAAAAAGCAGCATTTTTTTTTTTTTTTTTACAATACACTGAATCAGGCAGAGAGAGTCTACAGGTCTGAGATGGTTCTCTCTGTTGCCCTGTAGGACTGGGAAGAACCCTGCTTGAAGTACCCTTTTTGGTTCAATGTAAAACTTAAAGAAGGTGCTGCTGTCTCAAATGTCCTCTCAGCCCAGACAGTCATCCTGAGTGTGAAGCAGCTGGGCATCTGACCTGAGCCTGAACAGAGCAGAACAGAGCGGGCCTGACTAATACCTGGTCCTGGCCCGTGCAAGCTAGCTTTAATCTCCACGGTGTGGCTTGAAGAAGGAGCGACTCAGGTCAGTCCGTCAGCAGCGCCTTTGAAGGGTCTATTACCTTCTTCTGAAGGGTTTGAAGTTGAGGAGGAAGTCACACAGTCACACGGTCGCACCACTTACTGTACCACCCTTTGAACATCCCCAGTTCCCCCTGAAAGTAGCTATAAAAGATGGGTAAATAAATCAGATTGGAGAAGAACGCCCCCCCGCCCCTCCTGAGAGCTGCTCCATCTTAAATAACTTTAAGGGGCTGCGCTCTCTCTCTCTCTCTCTCTCTCTCTCTCTCTCTCTCTCTCTCTCTCTCTCCTTCACCATCATGGGAGCTGCTCCATCCTAAACAGCTTCAATGGGCTGCTCTCACTTTGATGCTGGGGAGCTATGACAGCTAACAGAGAGGGAAACAGAGTGTTGCTTACTTAAACAACAGTAAAAGAAACTGGTAGAGCAGCATGTGGTCTGAGCCCGGCACGGGGCTGGCTGGTTGGCTGGCTGGCTGGCTGGCTGGTTGGCTGGCTGGCTGGCTGGCTGGCTGGCTGGCTGGCTGCACCTGTGGAGGGATGCCATAAACAGCACCACTTCTTCCTCCTCTTCTTGAGCAACAGCTGGCTTCAATATCCACTCACAATCACACAAACTCCCCACTCAGTCACTACACACACACACACACACACACACTCACAACGCACGCACGCACACTCCACGGTCACAGTGTTGGAAGCCATTGTAAGGCCCAGCAGTCCTCTTGGGCAGCATGAAACTCTCCACAGTTGATAATTGATAGTTGATATGTCCACACGCTTACGATAGTTGATATGTCCTCAGGCATAGTTGATATGTCCTCACGCAGGCTTAAGTACTTTACTTTTCAGTTTCTACTGAAACATGACCCCTTTATTTCAGTACAATTCAATGACAACAAGCAGTGGGTGTTCTATCTCCAACACATGCTGAAAGTAATACATACTGAAGGGCATTTCATTGTGTACGAGATCACGTTTCAAGTAGCCTGCTCGGGAAAACAGAACCTGTGTTTACTCGCCGTCACTCCAGAGGATGCTAGGAAAACATGTAAATCAGCATGTAAATAGGTACCTCATGAAGCGCAAACAACTGGGGTTGCCCAGTGTTTGCACCCTGCTGGGACAAATTCATACTTCCAGACAGCATCTTTCACTTCCCTATCAGTGTGACGACGCCGATCCAAGCCAAACAAGGCAGGATTAGAATGTCAAGTGTCGGCTTAGGGAGTCTTGTACACACAAATATCACTGTGGTGCACCGCCAATTACCTCCAAATATTTCTGGGTCTGTGTTTAGAGAGACTGTCCCTGGAGGAAGTCAGTGGAGAGGAGAGGACAGGGGATAGAGGACATCATCTTTTGGGAATGGCTGGTTTAACCATTGAGAGAGACCCTCAAGTATCTCACTAAAAGGCTAGTTGCATGTTGTAGGTATTATTTCATCTTTATTTATCCAGGTTAGTCTCATTAAGATAATATCTCTTTTTAACATCACGACACCTGGTCCACGACAGCAGTAGAGCTCCACATGGCACCAGAATGGAAGGACGACAAAGCCAAACATGCCACTTCAAAGTTCTCCAGAGTTCCCCAATTTCCCTCAACAACTTCCTTCCCCTCCCTGTGTCTCATGCACATGATGAAAACAGTTCTATTGAGTTCCTCTTGTGGCTGAGTGGTCTGCTGTTCTCTGCCAGTTGTAGCCTACAGTACAGTACAGACCAGTACAGCCCTCTGAGGTTAACCACTGAGGGATGTAATAGTGTCGCACACAGGAAGTGACTAGGTCAGGTCAGGTTTCCTGCTGTTTAGTCTCCCTGAGGACTCAACACTTTAAATGCCACACTGGAGCTCCACATTATTTTCAACATTGCATGAGCAAATTTTACCATTAGAGCATATTTCTCTCCAAATGTTCTGTTATGAAATAATAGCCAGAGCTGGAATGGTAACAATAGTGGTTCATTCTTTTCAATCTAGTGTAGTTTAACACTCTACGGCTCGCAAAAAGAAATACAAATAAACGGTCATGCTTGTCTAACAGAAACATTAATTTATTTTCAAATAGGCAGAGCAAATGTGCCAACACACACACACACACACACACACAAAAATCTAAGTACATTTTCTTTCTGCATAATGGCAGAGTTGTTACCATCTCCATCACTCACAATACAGTACACCAGTATGGGAGCAATCACAGGGAGAGGAACCATTGATGAGGGACGTCAATCTAACATGGAGATGCATTAGTGCGAGACAGTCAGTGAGAGAGGAAAAAATAAACAACCTCCCAGAGAAACAAAGTAATCTCTGCCGCAATTTGACTGAAAATAATGGAGAAAAGTACATTGATTGGTGGGTGTTAAACAAGGCATCAGCAGCAGACGCTGATAGACTCACTCTATCACGTTCATATTCAATTGGCGTATATTCAATTGGCGAAATCCTCTAAGTCAAGGTAATGCTCTCAGTTAATATTTATATAAATAAAACTAGACTACTATTGAATAAACCATGAGCTGTCACCTACAGTCTACCGTTCCTTTGCCTGCTGCGCTGTCGAAGAGCAGACTATAGCATGGTAGATGGTAGATGGTAGCCTTGTTTTGTTTTATAAAGCCCTGACAGAGTAATAAAGGCAAGTGGAGAAACAGCAAATCCCTGGTAAACATGGAGGGTAAATCTTAATACAGCGCTGTGTGAACTGTGACAGTATCATGA
>NC_137688.1:41926600-41989100 GCF_963989245.1 Nansenia antarctica
CATCTGTAGCTCAACACTGTAATAAAAACTATTTTCATGATGAAATCACTATGAATAGAACCGTCATATATTTTACCTGGCTGAAGCTAATCCCCATACAGTACAGCATTGACTCTACGCCAGGTCCTAGCTCCTAGAGAGGGGTCAAACGGCTGTCCTTTGTGGCACCTATAGACTACTGTCCTACTCTCCTTCTCCTGGTCTCTTGCCCAGTCTGCTAGAAAAGGTGGAACATGCTGATCTCACCCAGTGCCATAGCAACTCAGCCCAGGCAGGCCTGGCTGTACATAACCTCTCGGCACCACAGGGAGTTGACATTTTACTCCTACGGGCCCACAGCACTCTGGGTAAAGCCTATTGTTTCCTGCCGTCACTCGCCCCCCCTTGTGTGGCTTATGACTTTAATTGCATTTCTTGTCTTTGATGGAGAGAAGTGTTTGGGGAGGGGAGTGGTTGCAGCAGTGAAAGTGCTCTCTCTCTCTCTGTCTCTTTCTCCTCTCTCTCTTTCTCCTCCCTCTCTCCCTACTCCATTTCCCTCTCTCCACTTCATCCCTCTCACCCTCCCTCTCTCTCTGCCTGCTCTCTTGGAGGCTGATTACAGTGGTATAGTCGGATCAAGGCAAACCGGCTCCGAAGGCCCCCCCAGGCTTTCTGAGGGACGGTGTGTGTGTGTGTGTGTGTGTGTGTGTGTGTGTGTGTGTGTGTGTGTGTATGTGTGTGTGTATGTGTGTGTGTGTGTGTGTGTGTGTGTGTGTGTGTGTCTGTGTGTGGTGTGTGTGTGTGTGTGTGTGTGTGTGTGTGTGTGTGTGTGTGTGTGTGTGTGTGCGTGTGTGTGTGTGTGTGTGTGTGTGTGTGTGTGACAGGCCTTAGGAACATGCAACGGTCAAATAAAGCTATCTGACTGAAACACGAAACACGGACACGAGGTGAGTAGGATTTGAAAGTTAGTTTCATAAGGGTGCAGGATTTCAGGATTTCAAACCCGGGTCATCCATGTGAAAGACCCCGCTTAGTTAAAGCCTAGGCATTAGGTAACAAATGTCTTCACATCTCAGGTAAGGTTAGTCATTATAGCAGCGTGGTCACTGAACCACCTCTGTTACATTAGATAGTAGGCTAAGCATTAGGCCTGTGTGTGCTTTTCATCAGTGAGAAGCAGAAGTATAAAGTGAGGACTGAGGAGAGGAGATTGAGGAAGTACAGTGAATGTGGCAGCATTGAGAGGCGGAGCCTGTGGTAGGATGGGCCTCTGGGGGAAAGATACTGAGGGAGAAATGATGACTGTTGATGACAGACAGACGGCCACGGTCAGACTCAGAGACACCCCTCTATCAACACGTTAAACACCTCACTACATATGTTTTAGATCACATCCCCGTCCTGTTTGGATTTACAATGTGAAGTCAGGGATGGGGCAACCTGTGTGTACAAAGCTAGACACACACCTCAATGACGTCTCAATGAGGTCTAACACGTCAGCCATCAACACGCTGTGAGATTGAAAGATTATGTCCCCCAAGCAGATCTGTACAGTCCACTTTTTGACTTTGCTTGAGACAAACTGCATCCGAAACTGTCAATCAGAAGCAACAGATCTTGAGTTTCACCTAATGGTGGTTGCCTTCTTTAAGAGCCCCTCTTCTTGCCTGCCTTCAGTTAAAGGCACCTTAACTGTTGTTGCATCTCGTAGGTAATTGCGCTATTTATCTTTGCGGTAACTAATTATACTGAACAGCATTTGTTATCCTGAGGAAAGGGATGGTGATTGAGTGGGTAACAGTGTGGGGCCATTTGTCGAAGACCGGGGAGTGAGGGAGGTAGTGAGAGAGAGAGAGAGAGAGAGACTTGGCAGCGGGCATTGTGGCTATAAATTAAGCGTATGCATCAACATCTGTGAGAGGCCAGGACCCCGTTACAGGTCTGTCCTCCCCCACGTCGTCATGGCTGAAACACATCATTACTGTCCAGGACCTAAAGACCTCCGCGGCATCTGTGCGCCTCCGCCTGGTGACAGAGGCCTGCTAACAACATCTGAGGAGGAGGAGGAGAGAGAGAGAGAGAGAGAGAGAGAGAGAGAGAGAGAGAGAGAGAGAGAGAGAGAGAGAGAGAGAGAGAGAGAGAGAGAGGGACCAAGCAACTGTACAACCTATGGCAGCATCGCAGTCATATCGAGCTAAGACTTGAGGACAAATTGGTGGATGAAGTCTCTGACACACCCTCTATGCCAAGTGAGGAAGTCTAGACTGGCCCGGAAGAGCCTTAACAAGCAGGTATAAAGACAGGTTAACCTGTTGGTGTGAGTACGCCAACCGTACTAAAACAGTTGTGTGTATCCCATGGAACAACACATATGGTATTTGAACACAGTCAATACCAGCGACAATCCATAGTCAATCAATACCGTAGCAGATAGATAAACCTGATGTGCAGTCACAGGATCATTTTACGTTATCATATAAGTATGATCATAACAGGGCATCGGCTACTAGGCTAAGCAGTCAAATCGTATCCTAAAAGGGTAAGAGTCTGTCCTGAAAGGACTGTCAGAGGGAATTCTCATCAGAGGTTTGGTTTTAGTTACAGCTGCATGGGAGGGTGACCTCTGGGTGACCTCTGGGAGGGTGACCTATGCATATTTCAGGGCCCATTCCAAACCTACTGCAGCTGAACCAACAGAAACAAAGAAGCCACGAACATGAGAACTGTTCCAATTCTCGGTCCCTCCCTCGAGGTAGCGAAATCAAGTGATTGAACGTGGCTGTTTTTTTTTTTATGAATGTACGTAAATGTCACACCTAATGATAAAGTAATAGGCTCAACAAATAGGCTGACGACTCATTGACCCCTGCCACTCCCTAGGAGCTCCCTAACTAGACATTTGAAAAGCTACGAGGAGCTCTTATCGGGATGACTGATAGAGGGAGACCATGTACTAGATAGGACAATTAGATTTGACAGGACTACACGTGTAAATCTAAACAAACAAAGGCAGCAAGGAAACAGAGAGAGGAGAGGAGGGCTTGGCTGGGAGCTCCTCCTAATGGGCCTGGTGGAGAGAGAAAGCCTGCCACTCTTCCACTCACTGTCCTCCTCATTGTCGTCCCCCTCCATCTCTCTGTCTTTCACTCTCACTGCCTCTCTCGCTCTCTCCCTCACTGTCTCCCCCCTCCCTCTTTCTCTCTCTCTCTCTCTCTCTCTCTCTCTCTCTCTCTCTCTCTGTCTCTCTCTCTCTCTATCTCATTCTCACTGCCTTTCCCTCTCTCTCTGTCTGTCTCTCTCTCTCTCTCTCTCTCATTCTTACTGCCTTTCCCTCTCTCTCTGTCTCTCTCTCTCTCTCATTCTCACTGCCTTTCCCTCTCTCTGTCTCTCTCTCTCTCTCTCTCCCTCTCTCACTGTCTCTCTCTCTCCCTCCCTCTCTCTGTGCCAGTAATCCCTCACTGCTCGAGAAAAACGGCCTCTAAATTTAGCATCAGATTTATCATGCTGTAGGAAAAAAGCTGGAGCAAACGAGAAGGAGAGAGAGACAGGCAGGCGGAGAGTGCATGTGCGTGTGTGTGTGTGTGTGCGTGTGCGTGTGTGTGTGTGATATGGAGAGAGAGTGTGTGCATAGGTGAGAATGTGTATATGTGTAAGTGGGAGAGAGGGAGAGTGTGTGGAGGAGGGGGGGGGGGAGATAGCAAGAGAGAGAGGCAGAGCAAGAGTGTGAGTGCGGGAGCGAGAGAGAAAGAGAGAGAGAGAGAGAGAGAGAGAGAGAGAGAGAGAGAGAGGGAGAATAAGGAAGGAGGAGGCAGAGTCGGTGGGGGTCAGGCGTTGACAGTTAGAGGCTGTCCATCATGAGCTACGTTCAGGACCAATGAGACAGAGAGAGAGAGACAGGGTACGAAAGGCACGACACCAAACACTGCAGCCCAGGAATAAAGCCTGCCACAGACAGAGGCTAGGAAGGACTGGGAGGGGCAGAGATAGAGAGGGAGAGAAACAGACAGAGAGACAGACAGAGAGAGAGAGAGAGATAGAGAGAGAGAGTTGGACAGACAAAGAGAGAGAGAGTTGGACAGACAAAGAGAGAGAGAGAGGTGGAGAGGTTAAGAATGATGAAGAAAGTGGCCATTGTCCGAAGTGGTGAGAGAGGAGAAGAGAGGAGAGGAGCATTCCAGGAAGGGCCCCGAAGCGCAGAACAGCACAGCACAGTGCAGCGCAGCACTGCAGCCCATTGAAGGACAGTCGGCAGGCAAGGACACCGGCGCGCCGCGGCACCGCGGGTCAGCTCTCATTATTTGTGCTGCTCTCTGTGGCAAACACAAAAACCTGACTGATTGGACTGATTGGCTCTCCACGTACAGTGCCCGACAATGGGCAACGGGGAGCACCATAGGAGTCAGACTCGCTACTGTTGACTGGTTACAGAGCGAGAACAGCCGTGAGCATCTGCTCACGCACTAGCGCATTGTGTCATTAGCAATGCCTCGCCTCCTGGACATCTTGCCTACTGGCTGAGTTTGTCATATTCACTGTCCCGTTTACTATGAACAATATATTTGAGGAGTTTGATCAAACTGTCCTTGCGTTGTGAAAATACGATTTATTTATCTTTATCAACACAACTGAAAGAAGACTAGATAATACCACTTCATGAATGTCATGCATGTCTCCATATTCTAATTCACAAATCACTCGGGAACAAAGAGAGACTGAGAGCTCTTACACTCTATGAATCAGGAGAACAAAAGCCCTTAAGAAGATGTCCATCATTGTTCACATTCACGGTTCAAAATCCCCACAGAACAAACTGATAAAACAAAGTAGTCAGCTTCTCAAAGAAGTGATGTACAGGAGTACACTCAGGAGAGGGAGAGGGAACAAGTGGCCCCTAACCTCTCACTTGTGAGTGGGCGCGCACAGACATACACACACACACCAAAATCACGACAGTGATTGCACTGCCTATGACACATGACAGAAGGGCGGCATCAAAGAGAGAGGGAGCAGAGAGGACTGGAGTGCCGTCTGCTGTCTCCTACACAGCTCCTTCTCTGGCAGACATCCACTATGGGAGCGAGACCCCCCCCCCCACCCAAATAAAAATGAGAACAACTGCTGGATGCTCCAAACCCAGTTTGTCACACTATAATAACCTGTCTCTACCTTGACAGGGGTTTGAAGTCTGACAGCAGCATGCCTCCGAGTCAAGTTTGGAGTCAAAAGTAAAGCACACATTTTCAAACCATATATTTGTGTGAGTCAAGTTTGGAGTCAAAAATTAAGCACCGATGTTCAATCCATTTTGTGTGGAGAACCAGAAACATTGATGCTCGAGGATGAAGTTGTTGAGGATGAGTTGATAGGAGAGGGGTTAGGATGAGTGCAGTTAGAACAATGGATTAAGAAGTTGATGTTGACTGATACGTAGTGCATTCAAAGTAGACTGAATAAAATACATGGAGGCGTAATGGAATCCACTGTTGCATAAAGAGGAACAAATAGGTATGTATACTATATATGACACGGACTGGTGAAAAGGTCCGCATCAAGCCACTCAAATGACCAAAAAGCGTATTTTTAAGAAAGAACATTTGTTTTCCCTTTTTCTTCATATTAAGAAAGTAGTGATGTGCCTTCTTATCTGCTAGCTACTAGCAGCTGTTTTGCGTGTGTTTTGACTCAGAGTGGGTTTCTCCCATTCTCCGTTTGAGGTGTACCAACATTCAAATTAGCATATCTTCTTCAACTATTTTCAGATTTCAATGTATGACACATCATTTTAAAGTTTACATTCATAATCTAAGAAAAAGTTTGAAAAATGACCTTGCCCTACATCAGAACTTTTTCACCAGACCCTGTCAAATGTGTAAACGAATAAATGGGATAGCATTAACAAAAAGGAAACAGCCACAGATGAAAGAGGATGACATGGATAAGACAGCGTGGCCTAACATACTGTCACACGACCTAGTGGCTATATACCGTATGCCTGGACAACTCTGCCCTTGACAAGGCATCATGCAGGGCTTCACAGTAACACAAGCTGATGGCCCGACAGGGTTTACAAACCCACCGGGCCAGTGAGTTCTTCAAGCCAGTGAGTCCTTCAAGCCAGAAATCGAGGAAGAAATTATGAAAATGCTGTCATTCTTAGCCTATAGCCTAGAAAGTATAAGATAAATACCCTAACTTGTTACATTGCTGGTAAGTAATGGCTCTGACGCACACCCCACAGAGTTTAATCCCAATATCAAGACAAATCGTACAAAATTACAAAAACAGCAGGTTGTTGTCAGTGAAAGAGCAGTATAAAGAAGAGAGACAGGGATGGTAGCAGTTTTAAGTTGGTACATATCTAGATACAGGCAGCCTTTGTTTCCTAGCGAGTTAGTTAGCTTTGTTTGTTCACTAGCCACTTCTGCTACCCTACTTTTACTGCAGCTGTTCTCAACCATTAATTATGTAATGGGTAATATGAAAGCCAAACATGTGTGTTTTATCTACAGAACATGAGACCACTGTGGGTACCACCAAGGTAGAAGTTTGAATTAATAGAGTGCTTGCGACAGTGTTGCACAGCGCAAACCACCTACTACACAAGTGACGGAGAAGCATGTAGAGGCCTTGACCCTTACCTGTATTGTAGACATCCACACTCTACATTTACAGGCATTAATCAATTGATTGTGTCATGATGAACTGTCATATTATCAATGGGTACAATTTCAATATAAAATATAGTATGTGACCACTGAATGATGGCATTACAACTACCCACACTTTAATGCATTTGGAAAATGTATATATCAATATAATAATAATAATAATAATAATAATCATCATCATCTCATTCAAAAACATGTTTTTCTTTGTAAATTAATTGTTTAGACAAATCGATAAGATTAATCGATAACAAAATAGAAGTTCATGTTGTTTCGCATCCTGTGTGAGAGCCAAACCTTGAGTTTAAGCCATGCTGTTTAAAAAAAGACATACAGCACGTCTTTTCCATAACAACTGGTTGGTGATAGCATTTTCTTCTGTGTGTACATCAAGAACCTCCAAACAGCAAAGAATAGTGCGTCAGGTTAACTTAATCCTTTTCGTCTAATTATATACTCAAACACACCAAAAAAATAGCACCTACTGCAAATTGAAGAAGGAGAAGAAGAAAAAAGAGGAACAGTTTTGCCAAGCCGTCAACGGAACACAAGGACTGAAACTGCAACGGAGGGAAGGGGGAGTCTGAGAAAGAGAGAGTGAGCAGATTGAATGGGACTGAGCTGAGGTTTGCTGGGTTCTTAATTGGTGTCGGAGTGCTAGGCCACACAGGGGAGTGGGAAGTGGGCTGTTAGACCAGTGCCTCTCTCCTGGAGAGGGCCGAGCATCCACAGTGTGTGTGTGTGTGTGTGTGTGTGGGGGGGGGGGGGGGGGGGGGGGGGGGGGTTGGGGTAAAGTGGGTTTAGCACTTCACACAGCCTTACCTTTGGACTTTATTAGAAACTTGGCCAGGAGTTTTCACACTGCAACCTCCCCTCCTGCCCCCTCCCCTGAACATTTTCTGTACACAGGTGCAAGGTGCCTTCATAACACAACACCAGGCGAAAGGGAAAATTACATGTAATTGCACTTGCATGCTCGTGCACGCACATACACTCTCACTCACTCACTCACACTCTCTCACACACACACACACACACAACACACACACACACATACACATACACACACACACACAACACACAACACACAACACACACACACACACATACACACACACATACACACACACAACACACACACAACACACACACACAACACACACACATACACACACACACACATACACACACACACAACACACAACACACACACACACACACACACACATACACACACACATACACACACACAACACACACACACAACACACACACACACACACACACACATACACACACAACACACACACACACACACACACATACACACACACATACACACACACACACACACACACAACACACACACAACACACACACATAAAGGTGGTGTGTTGAGGTGGGGAGGCAGGGGTGGATGAGGGATGCTGGGCATAGAGAGGGAGCAGCGCCCACGGAGGCATTGTTTTGACAGTTCTCATGGCAGTAAATGCCAAAGCGTCTCCACTCAGGGAGTGTTAGCGGGGGGAACTGAAGGGTCCCATTATGCTGTGCGCTCAACCTTTTTTTCTTTTTCCCCTCTCTCTCCCTCATTCTGTCTCTCTCCATCATTCTCTCTCTCTCTCTCTCTTTCTCTTTCTCTCAAATTTCTCACGAGCCTACTGTTAGGTAGTCATTCATTGTTGATTTTCTTTGGTAAATAATAGCTATTTATTGGTCTCATCCTGGCTGACTTCGTGGGGGCATTGTCTGTGATATCCAGTCACAGGATGAGAGTGTAACCACGCTCCTTGAACCTACACATCATGAACAGGGGATAGGAACTTCTATAGGTTTTCTATTAGCAAAATCAGAAGTTGAATGAATGAATGAAACCAGAACAACAGGCATTTACAATCATGATAAACTTGAAGTCAAGATTTCAAACAATACGTCTGAAACTATTTTTTCAGGTTCATTCCTTTTTTTGTTGACAGCTCTCCAATACATTATACAACATGACTGCTTGTTCGTCTAAGGGGCACAGAGGAAAACATCTTACATCTTGACTGGGAATACCAGTGGTACTTCCATAGACAGGGAGAGGAGAGTAAGCACTTGTTTAGACGACAGCCTTTCAATCCAAACTCCAAACAAAACAATGTTCATACCCAGAGTATTCTCTCAAAATAACTAGCTTGTTATTATTTTTGATAGCCAAAGCATGGGCAAAGTAGACGATTGCTTATAGCCCCCAAATGAAAATAGAAGAAGATTTTTATTTCTAGTTACTATTTTTTGGTGGAGCCAGGAAGAGAATTCAAAGTTAGTAATCTCAGAGTTAACCAGCTCAGTGGCCTTGCATTTAGAGTGTCTGCCCTGAGATTGGGAGATCGTGATTTCGATCCCCGGCCGAGTCATACCAAAGACTATAAAAATTGTACCCGATGCCTCCCTGCTTGGCACTCAGCATTAAGGGTTGGATTGGGGGTAAGACCCTGCAACATACCAGCGTCATGTGTGTCCAGTACTTGTACATCAAGCCACCTCACGCTACGGATCTAATATTTTTAGACTAGATTTATAGCTGTGTTAGTATGTTTAACGCTAGATAGACAGACTAACTAGCTGAGGTCTGACTGAGGTATTAAAGGGGCAGTTATACATTTTAGGAAAGACAGAAGGGCAAGTTATTTCATCATTAGGCTACAATTGAATATACTTTATAAGATTCAGGTCAAACATGACCAAGCTTTAAATAGCAGCATTTTTTCATTAAAGCCACAGTCTATAATTTTCACAGTAATTTCAAATAATGTATAGACCTACCACTGGATTTTAATAAATGGGACTTATAAATAGCATAATGAGGTAATTACAACTGTCTCACCTTTCCATAACCAAAACATCTAAGATCTTAAGCTGAGATCTCACCTAGGGGATGATCATGAATGTTAATGTATTTAATAATCAGAGTGAAATGTAACATACAATATTTCTCATGCTTTTCAGGTTTATAGATAGTTTTCTTCTGTTCGCTCGTCTCACTTTTCTGGAAATGAAATCCACAAAACAATTGTATTGTTTTATAAACGTTTGTATGGCCTCAGGTTAATTAGAAAACAAATGCATTTTATGACATCATTAAGATAATTAGCCAGTTTCTTTACAAAAGTCCCCTCGGAGGACCATTTGCTGTGCATTACTCATTCACTTTCATTGGCCCAATGTAAGCAGTATTACCAAAAAATGCTAATTGTCCCGCCTCTTTGGCTTCAAGGATCCATCTCACTAGCAAGGTGGCCATACTCCCAGTATCAATTACAGTCATGTTGGGATAAGCAGAGTGAAAAAACAACAGCATTAACAACAACAACAACAACAACAACAACTGTAACGATTCTAGATTCTTCTCAAGTTCCGTCAACATTTACTGTCTACATGTCTCCTTTCTCTCTTTTCCATGAGGGCAAAAAAATCACAATACAGAGAGCCAGGCAGAGCACGACAGATGCTTGTTTTAGTCCTATTCAACGTATGCCCTCCAAATATGGCGCCACAAGCATAATGCCACATGATTGGAGGCAAAGGTACGGTAGTCCTATATTTGCATAAAACGTTATTATTGGGTGGTTTGCTTAACACAAAGAGAACACCTAGCGGCTGTGTTCTAACTGCTGCTGAGAACTGCATGATTTAATGCCCCCATTCATCTAAGAGCCAGTGTGCCGAGCGAGCCAGGAAACAGCATTAGGCCCGGGGCCTTGCGCTGCGGCCTGCCTGCCTGCCTGCCTGCCTGCCTGCCTGCGCTGCTTGGACCAGAGTAGCTGGCATGTGTGTGTGGGGAAGTGGACGAGGAGTGAGTGCGTCATTTCTCCTCCAGTGATTGTCCACTCTGGATGGAGCCGGGGAAAGTTCTTCATTTCAATTAGCTGGACAAGTGGGACTGTGGACACCTGCCACCCTCGGAGCCATTCTCAAATTGAAGAGTAGGAAACAGTGCCTTAGGTCAGCAGGAGAGCCAGCCAGGAGGGCCTGTATGGCCTTAAAGGGCTAGAGACGCCTGGTTCACTCTCTCGCGCGCACGTGCTGACACACACACGTGCGCACTTGCACATGCACATGCATGCGCACACGAGCACGAGCACGAGCACACACGCACACACACACACAACTGGGACACCTGGTAAGCTTACAGCCGACAGCGTCGTCTGGGTAGTGGTAAGACTAATCTCGACTGGGAAATTCAACATGGGCCAAGAGAAAAGGTTTTACTGACCAACACAGAGCAAAGCAAGTTGAGCTGAGGGCCTGACCATTAAATACATGCCTTCCTCCAATTGACATGCCCAAAAGGCAGTCTTAGAGTGGTAATACAGCAACCAGTTTGCACTCCACCTTCAAACCCCCAAAAAGAAGGTCTGGCTAAACCCTATTAGTAGTAATATATTTCAAAAGCAGCTCTCCACTAAAACAAATAGTTCCCTAGCTAATGAGCTGTCCTTTAACACCAGGTACTGGTGGTGTGGTTTAACCTTCACATTCCTTTACTGCAACATTGCTCTTCTTTTTAAGAGATACACATTGGGGGGTTTTCCTAGACTAAGCATAGTGTGTCTTTATTGTTGAAAAAGTCCTTGACTCATAAAAATAAAAAATAAAAAAATGTTTTGCATAACACAGCCCACCAAACAGATACATATCGAAAGCTTGGTATAACAACTACTTGCACATCGAACAAGGTATGCACACAAGCTAGATAGGCCTTCAGAGTGATTTCTGTCAGTTATTGCTGTTCTGTTGAAACCCTCGGATCGACATGAGCAAGAGAATTCAAAGAAAATAATACACGGGGAGAAGAGAAACTGTATCGTGGAACACATCCCTTGCTGGTTCTCAGTTCGACAGCGATACCTCTTAAGAGAGCATGTGCTTTGGCTTTGAAAGCTCCCACTCGGCCAATTCTCTGTTTGAAACCTGAACTACGAGCTAACAATGCTTCTCTTTGTATCACCCAAAAAGAGGGAAATTCCACAATCAATCTCAGCGTCTTTGAGGGAAAAACACTGTGTGAACAACTACAATGCGATGCGATACTCATTCAATAAAATGCAGTCAAGTCTTTAGAGGCGGCCGACCAGGGGAAATTCTGTCACTTTGGTGAAAGGTTTCTAAACAGGCAGTTGTTGTGAGAGAGGAGTGCCCCCTTAGAAAGAATCAGACCCTAACGTGACAATACTATAGTCTACGAAGCTCCAGACCAGCCTAGCCTGCCTGTGCCATCCCCAGAACAGGCTTGCCTGACTTGACAACGGCACCACTATCATAAGAAGGGAAAATAAACCAAACAAAAATAATTAGATAAATAAAATCGATGAAATTAATAGAATGAAATAATTAAATTAATTAAAATAAAATAAAATAAATACATTAAATGACAATGAAAGTTAGGGTTAATGTATTAAGAGAGGTCTAGTATGTACAAAATAAATGAATAAAAAATTACAAAAAGTGTCCTCTTACCTTGGGTTGGGCACGTCTAGGGAAGGCAACTTTAGGATCAATCTGGCAAACATAAAGAAAAGGGAAAAGAGAGAAGGATAGGAGAAAAGTGTTAAAAATTCAGCATAATTCAAACAGAGTAAAAGCACACCAGGTAAGTGGACTCTCTGGCCAATCAATGACATTAATCAATCAATTAACTACCAGAGAGAACCAAACCAGTTGACTTGGAGGTCTGGGTTTGAGGACCCATGGTAATGCGTAATTTCACAGCTTCTCCACATAGGTTAATCAATAGTTACATTAAGCTGACTCATTAAAAGCAAAGATACAATTTTGCCCAAGGTCCATTCCAACACAGCCCTGCATTACTACAGTACATAGCGTAGCTGCAAATGACTCAATAACACACAGTAATGATTTAGTGTACTGAAGAAGCAAACACATAATTTGCATTTCGGCACAGGTTGGCAAGTATGACAAATACATTTGACGAAAGCACTAAACATTTACATTTGACTGATGGATTACAGACTGTCAAGTTGTTTGTATAGTACTATTCTTCAATGTGAGTATATAAATATGTCTGAATTATGAGTCCATTCAAAATATTATAATAATGCACTCTTAACGCTACAATATTCAAGGCACTCATGTGTTGTCCTGTATGGAACACGTCCTTTTTACTTAAAACCAAATTAGGCTACCCAGAGTCATAGCCTCTTTATGAACATTCAGTATTATGGATTTCCAATACTTCTCATGCGAGGCTGCTTCCCTGCATGCCTTTATGTTTTCAAGGAAAATAAAGTATTTTATGATTAGATTCGATTCAGGAGTTCTGCTGGCAAATGTTTATTGGCACATGAGTTCAGATTAAATACAATATTCAACATTCTAAAAAAGGTTCCATAGAGCGTTCCATAGTTCTTCAGTCTGTCGACTCGTATCACCTCCTTGGCAACGCCGGTTCAGGTGCAGCCATTGCCACTTTCCACCCTGTGTCTCCATCAAACTCTGACTTTCCCACTATCTGAATAAATAAGAAATACAGCAGAGGGAGAGGGATTCCACTCTCCATGAAAGAAAAAAAAAGCATTGGATTTTTGTATTCTCCTCAGCTTACTTCGCAATGGTAATGATGGATGGATGGAATGGTGGATTTATACCATATCAAAACAGTCAAACATAGCTCTCAATCTAAATGTGGTCAATGTCAAATTGGGACAGATGACATACTACATCAACAACAAATAAAAGGAATGAGAACATGTGTGAATCAATTCATAAAACACAAACAGTCATATGATGGGGATTTTGCAAAAATAACATTGCATTTTCATTGATAAACCATTCCATATTATTTCAAAAAGATTCAATGTATTCCCTTTATGTGGGACAGTGCATTACGGCTGCCTAGTAATTCATCACATATTTGACACTTGGATGGAAGGTTGAATGCAGCCCTAGTAAAAGCACTCCAGTGAACAAAAGGATTGTCCCTTTCACATTTCTGTCTTAAGGCCACATCACTGTGGGTGGGGGAGAGAACATTAGGTGGAATATTGTGCATGAAGTATGGTTTTTTTTAGGGGTTGTCAATTCACATAAAACCAGGAAAATATAACTGGGAAAGAGCTTTTTCACTATACGACTGACAAAAATAGACCCTTGTGGAAAGTGAATTCAGCTTGTCAGTCTGAAGGCATCAGCAGAACGGAAAGTGTTTTAGCCAGAAAAGTGTTATGTCTACTTGAGATTACAGACATGTATAAAATGACATCAACAGACATTATTGTCAACATATAGAGTAATATGCACCACAAATTCATTTCTACAGTACCCTTTGACTGGTAGGCCTACTGTATGTCAAGAACTCAATTGAGTGAATGTGAAATATTTCTGGCTGGAGTATTCGACATGCAATATGTGATAAAAACATCAACGTGAAACTGTGTTCTCCTACCAGAACAATCAGACATCAATGGTAGGCTCTGGGATATGACGTCACACCCGTCAAACAGCAACCTTCATCGAAGATATTGTAGCAAAGTTCTTTTTCAGTCATTTCACTGCCCTCAGACAGAAGATGGCAGAGAACATGCCCCAATCGCATTCAACTCAAGTATAATCTTGACCTCCCTTCTCTGAAATGTCTTTAGTTAGGATTTTTTATTTTATTTTGGATTTTTCACTGACGCAACATGCTCTATTCTCCAGTGTGATGAATCTCAGTTTTTTTTTTACTCTGCCAGGGTCGTCCTGCTCGTTTGGCTATAGCATCATATCCCAGCGTCTACCTTTAAGGTGCTGTATGAACTATGAGGAACCACTGACAAAGTAACTGAGAAAGGTGACTGTCAGACTTGAGTAGTGGAGGTTCTGCAGAATGGGGGCTAACATTACTGCGAAGAATAAAATACAGACTAACCTTTCCAGAAGTGTCAATGAATGAAATATACCTAGACCAATTTGAACAAAAAGCATTCATACCTTCTTGATCTGTCACACCTTATCATAACACAAAAAACTAAAGGATTTGCTGTTTGTGTTTTTTCTTGTTGACTTTGTAACTAAATGAGGTATAGCTTCTTATCATGAGAAACAAAACAAAACTTCAAGAAATTAATGTAATGGGATGCATTTGCACCTATGTTTACATAGTGTTTGGTGGAACACTATTTGAAAGTATGTGTGTGTGTGTGTGTGTGTGTGTGTGTGTGTGTGTGTGTGTGTGTGTGTGTGTGTGTGTGTATATATATATATATATAACAGAGTGTGACTAAGTTGGTTACGGCCAAATTCCTTACATGATCCATGCATGTAACTTAATGTTCGGCACAAATCTCCCATTGACCTTAATGCACGATTTACATGAAAGTCAGAGTGATACACACAGATCTTATTGTAGGTTTTCAGTGTTAGAGAAGCCGATTACTGTATACCATATCCATTAAAAATCAGCAGCATCGATTTACTTGTGCAGACAAACCATGTCTATGCTGCTGGATTTAATTTCCAAACTCACCTGCCAATGTCATGGTAAGACTCACCTCCCCTTCATATCACACTGCATCTACTGAAACTAGTGAAACACCTTCCAAACCACAGCCAGAGAAGTTTGTTTTATTTGAGCTCTGTGCTTTTACACTTAACAACCAGTAGCATGGGTACCTTAATCTAAACACAGAAGACTGCCTTACTGTCAATCCACCCTTAAGGAAATGTATGACACAGATAGGATGACCTTCTCTGTGAAAAACACTAAATTCAGGCAGAAGGGATCATTTAATTAATTTGATGATTCGTTCTAATGGAGAGAAACAGAAGGGAGAAAACGGTTTGAGGCAAAAAATAAACATAGGTAACACTTTACTTCACAGTGGTGCCCTTATTTCTACATAATTATAAACCAGGCACTGAACGTTGTATACTGTACATAGAGAGAGAGAGAGAGAGAGAGAGAGAGAGAGAGAGAGAGAGAGAGAGAGAGAGAGAGAGAGAGAGAGAGAGAGAGAGAGAGAGTGTGTGTGGCTGAATGTGTATGTCTGTCTTGCTCCCTTTGCTGAGATCTCCAAGTCAAATGTCCCAGTAACACTTAATAACTTTCATGAATAAGCATTAACAAATTATGTATAAATAAAGTGACTATACTATAAGGAAGTGAGCATTCCAGCATTGATAAACATTTACAAGCATTAAACATGCATGTATTTAAAGGCTTCATGAATAAAAGATAAGTATTCATAAGAATGTACAAGGAATTTAGAAGCACTTGTAAACATTTACAATGTTTGAATTTATACTCTAACAATCTGTATCAAAAGCCTCATTTTGTAGTAAAGATTAGCCAGTAAGTATTAGGGGACAACATAGGGTCTACTTGTCTCCATCCACTGCCCCTCTCCTAGAGAAGGAGCCCTTTGAGCAAACCCTCTTGATGGTGGGTTGACTAAGAGCATAGGCCTAAACAACCACAGCCACCACAGACTAGGGGCTTTAAAGTACATGAGCAGGCACGGCGTGACTTTATTGACTAATAGCTTTCAACTCAATCAATTATCGTGCTCTACAGCGATCCACCAGCCATGCCTCAAGGCAATTCCAAACTAAATCATCATTAGCAAATAGATGAGCATGAAAGTAGCCAAAACGTATTATCTGAACTGTGACATCTTTTAGATTCTAATCCTGGCAAATCTATTCCCTTAAATAAAGACAATACAAAATATATCACCGCTAAAAAGCCATCCTATAAATGTTTCGTTTCTGAATATGTGTTATAGAATTGTAGTAAACATGGCTAACAAACACAGTGTTGCTTATATATAATAACTTCTTAATACAAAATAATTCATTTAGAATGTTCATGTTGTAATCAAGACAGATTATGACAGGACGACAGGCCAAACAAGGTGTGGTAACATGACTCATGTTAAGAGTCAAACACTGATCAAAGACCCAAGGTCGCCATAATATTTTTTTCCCCCAGCATAAATACTAAATACAATCTTTCATAGTCTGACCAACTACCACGGAAAACTGCTCTATTTTAATTGCCCTTTTTTTTGAAGACATCAAAACATGCAACAACAAATCAACTATGTTTTTCTGCCCCTTTCTGTTCATCTTGGGTCTGTGATTCAAAGTAGCGGTTGTCAAAGTAACGGCTGATAGAATGTGTGCACTTCCACAGGTTTTAAGTGAGTGAGGGAGTGAATATATGCAGACAGGAGGACAGGAGAAAACAGGTGGATACTCGACAATGACACAGTCAATTAGGAGTAGGCACTGTGAGAAATGAAAGCTTAACTCAAGATGGAGTGCATTTAGAAAAATGAATTTATTTATAAAATAAACTGCATTTTTTCAACACAAATGTCATTAATGCCATTTTGGAGAAACTTCTGAGCATATGAAACAAAGCCAAATATGTACATACCAGTTCATACTAAGAGCTAAAGACGGCTGGGCAGTTTATTTTCACAGAAAACAAATACACAATATCAATTGCATTATATAATAGGCAGGTTCAACAACAAACATGTTTGTTTCACACACCCCCCCCCTCCTCAAAACACTCAGATGTTCTTGGAGAATAAGCTTCGCAGGTGGCCATGCATGATGCTAGAATTACTTTATGTCATTTGGCACTATGGTAAAGAAAGGGTTAACAAGGATTGCCATTGAGGGGGACACAAGGCTCATTACCAAGCTTATTGGCTTCAAGTGCATGTGGCTGTTTGAGTGACTAATTAAAATAATGTGGCTATACTAAGTAAAAGATACAATGGAACATGAGATTGTCGGTCATGCAGACATACCACAAACATTTAAAGTGACAAAAAGAGCAAACATACCGTTTTTGAGTCTAATTCGTGATGTGGCTGAGCTAAGACTTTATCTACACTGGCAGCACCTGCAAACGTAACGAACCCGAATCCCCTGGAGGAAGAAACACAGAAACATTGTCAACAGCCTGTGTCAGGTGGACAAACACCCCATCAACTGAGAAGTGCAACGAAGTGTAACGAATATTTGACCATGCTGATTAATAGTGCGTCAGTTACTTAACCTACAAAAATGTTACTTTTTATAATCACATTAAAAAAAAACTTCTAAATGTAAAGGATGTATCGCTATACTCCTGCACAGAAAATTAGGGAAATAAATAGTTCCTGGAATATTCCAGAATCTGACATTATTCAATAATGTCTCTGGTCAATGTCAAATTGTATAGAGCGCTGAGTCAATCGGTTGTAAAAGCGCAACGTAGGACAGAAATAAATGGCTGTATGCTAACTGATATTGCCTGATCGTTTTAAGGACATCGCAAAATCACGTTCGTGGACGTGGAAAAACAAACACAAACATTGGGGTAAATTTACCTGGAGCGTTTTGTCGTTGGATCCCTCATCACCATACATTCTCTGATTTCCCCGAATTTACTAAAATAGTCTCTAAGGCTGTCTGCAAAACAAGAGAGAGATTACGGGTCGATTTTTCATCATCTGTCAAATGTGGAATGATGTGTGGACAACGTTAATGCCTCTCTTTGTATATAGGGGTCGCATAGAGGACTTCAATTGATTGGAAATCAAAATAACCTTGCGCGCACTGAGGTGTACACACACACACACACACACACACACACACACACACACACACACACACACAGACCATACGTTGCACGAGCAGCCTCAGTCTGCTACGGAACACAACCCGACAATGCCACACTGCATCTCTTACCTGGTGAAGTTTGCCAGCTGAGGCCACCGATAAACATTTTACTGTAAGAGGAAAACATAGCAGAAGTGAGTCCAGATGTCACATCGGCCATTTTGACGTGTAGCTAACTACTTGGCTAGCCGTAGCTAACTACTTAGCCAGCGACAAAAAAGCGAGCAAAAACGAAGGGAGAGCAGCAGCAAGAAAAGCTGTAGTTGGCTTTGCCCAGCCAGCTATCTGGAATAAGGGGGCAGGCCCGTTTACTAATAACCAAACAAAGGTGTAGTTAGGACTGCACCCGGAAGGCAACAGAAAATGTTAGTGCTTTGATAAGCATTTCAATATTTATACTAACAACTAGTAAATCATATACATTTAAAAAGTGTCTTTGGCGTTCGCAGGCTTACCCCGGGTCGTGTTGCGAATCATTAGGGCTTCCAGATGTGGCTTGGCTCCCGTCTCCCTCCATATCTAACCCAACTAGAGCCAGTAACTAACGAACACACACAGACGAACGCTAGACGAAGCCCGCTACGAGAATCTGACTGAGCCGGGAATGCAAAAGCGTCACACGTGGGATCAGCTCAGCCCGTGGCTCCCCCCCCTCTCCCCTGACCCACACGGGGCGGGGCAGCAGCTCGTCACCTAACCAACTCCATTGACGTCATTAAGCATTCCCCGCCCACATACAGATGTAACCATTGTTCAGATTTAGTTTTACATCATCGATATACCAGTACACAGATACAGAGTGCACCTTTAAGTGCACCGGGAGTTGTTGTTTTTTTAACCATGGATAGATATAGTAAAGAATTACAGTGGTAATCATCACATTAGAATTATTCTATACAGTATACAGTATATCACTTGTTTGGTGGACCAGAGGGATTTCTATCAACAAATAGAGAACTTTTATGGAAAGTCATACTGTGTGCTAACGTCAAACATGTTGTGCTACAAAAGAACACATACTCTGTACATTGCTTGTTGTTGTTGCTTGCTAAAATATAATAGTTATACAAGCAGATATACATCATTTGCTCACAAACCGTTGGAAGAAAACATTTGTCCTAATACAATGCCATGACTTTGAAGTAGGTAGGTGGATAACCAAGGCATAATTGGGAAGCAGGCAGATAATCAATAAAGTAAATACAATATAACAAATTGCAATACCTCCCATATCTGTTCCAGGTAGATCCCTACCGATGGACAGACAGTGTGAGGAGCATATATGCTCATTGGTTTTAAAACATTTTTAAAATAACTTTTATTTTATTTCCTCAATGTCTGCATTGTTCTGAATATAATGAGAATAGTTAAATTGTTGTGCTGTTATGCACTGTACATCATATATCAAGGCCATGACATCATTCTATAAAAGCTGTGTTAAATTGTGCCAATTAGGACTAGGTGCTCACTGCTCACAATTTATTCTACAGTGATTGCTGTTTATTTCCTGAACCGCACACATCAGGCTTAAGTGACATAAATCTGACTGATTGGCATAAGGTTATCATTTCACCTCACTGGCTAGTATTTGGGAGATATTCTGCTGTTAGTTTACTGCACAGGGGCACCTAAGGGTCACAGTTTCATAACAGAACATATTTCTCCACTTGCAGTTGGTTCTTCACTCACAGATCAAATGTGCTGGCACAGTATATGCATTACCCTTCAAACCACATGTCTGTTTAAATGCAGTGTGATCAGTGATATAATACTTGTTTGGATCAATAGATCAATTGGATCTATATTGATTTACATTTTTCCATAGAAAAATAGATAGTCATGGGAATCCTAGAATAACATTGAAACGATACAAATGCAATTGCTGCTGTTTGCTAAGCTGCATATGTTTTTGTACTGTAAGAACTTACAGATGCACTTTTAGACTTTTAAATTAATGATATATAGCCATTGACTCTCTCATGAGCTTAGTTCAACTGTCTTACCCCACCAGGAACCAAATTATAAGCTTGTCCTACTGCATTGTTTGCTTCAAAACGTTGTTTTGAACGTGTGGTCATTCAGTCCTTGCATCCATAGCTCTATGAAATTGAAAGCTGTTACATTTCTCCAGCCCCATCCCTCAGTATTTTACCAAAAAAGTGGATGAGAGCCCACTTTTGTTGTTAGTTGATTGCATCTTTAAGGTTAAGTGCAGATGTAATGTTTGATTTGGCATTAAAGCTAAATGCTAAATGCTAGCTCCACTTCCATAATGTAGCAGTGCACATTGTTGAAATGATCTTCAAATTACAAATGAATACACTTCACCATGGCTCGCCTATTTAACTTTCATTATGTTTACACATTTTGAATTAAGCTTGGTTTGCATTTCACACTACACAGCGTTCTAATTGTATATTAAATAAGCAAAATACTTATTTACGTTTGTACTTCATATGCTTGTTCTCTACTCAGATAGAGAGGGAAAACATTTTGGTCAAGATATGGGGTTTATGATCAAGGAGGTCATGTACCATATTAAATTGGAGAAGATTAGATATACTGTTAGAGGATCTACTAGAACATTCTTCACTATTTGGCAACCTTTCTTAACCTTTTTTTGAAGATATGGAATCTGTCAGCATGATAATGTAGTATCACTTCTTTGTAATTTAATTTTGTTTGTGTTATTTATTTTTACTTTTATGGATGTCTGGCTATGTATAATGTTTGTATGTATATGTCTGGTATTTGGGGGATGGGGGATATACTGTATTTAAGTTTGTTCTTTGTTGGTCCTGTTTGGACCTGTGATATATTGTGGATTCAATCAAAAAAAACGTGATCAAAAAAAAGATATGGGTTTTATAAGATACTGTATTAATGTGCTAGTTAACCTAAGAAGATTGGCAAACTGTGGTTTACAGCTGCTGGTGTGGATTAATAATTAGCTTGGGATATTGGTATAGTAGGCTAACACTAATTACTTACATTGTACTTACCGGTACAGTATTACAACACAGGCATTAGAGCAACTCAATGTTAAGTGTGACCAGGAAAGCACCTGCAACTTCCACTGACATACTGCAACTTCATGTAAGCAAAACCATCCTTCATTCATAATAGTATAAGCATAAAACCATCCTTCATTCATAATAGTATAAGTATAAAACCATCCTTCATTCATAATAGAATAAGTCATACAGGTACCAAGGCCACTGCTGTACCACTGCTTCACAGAAGTGAAATGTGTCAATTCATTCACTGAATCTACTGTTGGAATGATTGCTCATTCATTTATTAGCACGGAAGACATATAAGGAAGGCAAATAATCCCTACAAATTATTAAATTGTGTGTGTGTGTGAGCAAGAGAGAGAGAGATCTGTATAATCATAACCACATCCCTTGTATGAGCACAAACAGTTAATGAGAGTTGATTTTGATGTCAATCACTCTGCATTTGATCAAATACACTGCATCTAAGTGGAACTTCTAATACATGTGCATATAGTAATTCATTGGAAACTCTTTGGTTGAAAGCTTGCATTGTGTATAACCTGCAATCTAGAGTCATAGTATCACACTGTACACAGCTTTATTGAGCAAACAACAGGTTCTCAATCAGTGAGTCAACAGGATGTGAGGAGCTTCACACACGGATGTGTGCATTGATTACCTCAAATGTAGAGAAGACAGTTTGACTGGTGGGTTCCATGTGAGTATTCTCCCATGCCATATAATGATACTGTTGTATGCCACTGAATTCCAATAAAACATGATTGACTGGTGGGTTCCATGTGAGTATTCTCTTCTGCCATATAATGATACTGTCTGTTTGCTACTAAATTCCAACCGAAACATGATCGAACTGGTCATTTTGCAACTTGGTGTAACAAAATATAGAATGAAATAAACCAGCAGAGCCGACTGGAGTTAGTGGGATAGTCCAGGAGCCCCAGGGATCATTCCCAGCCCGAAGCTCTATTAGAATGTATTGTGAGAAGCAATTCTCCCTGATGAAACCAAGTAACAGAGATAAGAGAATCCCCCAAGTGTTTCTCTATGGAGGGTGAGTGGAGGAGACTGGCCCGTTATCAAACCCAAAGATAATAGGAAATGACAAACTGTGACTTAATTAACCAACAGGGGTCTTGGAGGAGTCACTTAATTTCCCCACACATTTAGCGGTTGCAGAATCTGCTCAAGTCGACTGTGCTGTGCATATCCTACAGGCTTCAATAGAACTCACCATACATCGCAATGAACACTACGTATTTCCAGTCTTCTGAAAACAGCAGTCTGGACAGAAAATTCAAGTTGTCTTTTAATGGATAGTTTACTGTAGAGGGATGAGCATAACAGATCCCGCTGGGACCCCTGACAAATGTATGCACTCACTGCAATGTAAGTTGCCTTGGATAAACGCATCAGCTAAATGACATATATATAAATGACATATATATATAGATCAACCCCAATCACAATACACAGCCAAACTGAGCGGAGCCAAGCTGAGCTGTACAATGCTGACATAACCTCGTCCCCAGGCTATTCCACACAGCCCATATAAGCCTGGAATAACGACATAAGGAGCCATATCATAGCTGGCTTCCCCATGTGACCAAGTCCCAAGTGTCTTCTCCATCTTATTAAAAGGCTCACTGATAATCTAACAAGGCCTGATTACATGGCAAACATCCAGTTGTGTTTTTTAAGCATCTATATTTTCTCCAAAAATGACAAAACCCTTATCAGTTGTTACTAATTAAAACGCATTTAATTTGTTAATGAAAGCTTCAATGAAAGCCTGGGTGCAGAGCGCAGTATCCCATTACATGCCTCTGTCGTTTGGCTGTTTGATGTTTTGTTTTGGCTAGAGTGTGATGTGTCAGTGTCGTGGGATGCCTGTTGCTAGTGCTTTAGTACAATGACAGGCACACCACTGGCACATTCAGTTAAATACAAATGTATCCTGTTTTTTTCTTTTTTTCCCTAAACCAGGCGCATCAAGGAGGCCCAAAAACAAAAGCTGTTAGCTTTCATTCTAATGAACTTCCATCAAAGAGCGCCGGTGGGTCTGGTCTACACATCAAAGATACAGCTTCATTCACCAGCTGGCAGAAAGAGCCTCATGCGTAGGCTATCCATCCACTCTGCTTTGTCGCTCTTACCAAGACACATCAGTAGATACAACTTTAAAAACATGTGATGGATGTGGGTGGTATACTCTAATCTGGATGATTAGTTTCATGCGTGCTCGAAGCAAAGGAAAAAACCCATAGTCGGATATGAGAAAGGGCCAACCCTTTTGCTTTGTATTGCTGTCTTTACTGGCGACATGTCAGTACCAAAATGTTTGTGTGTGTCAAGTCCTCCTACGATTTGTGACCAAATCACTTCAAAGTAACTGGCAACCAATACAGAGAGTTAATTTCAGGTGATTTGGTCACAAAGGTTATCTGAAGTTAGTAACGGCTATTTAAACAACTCCATGGATGAACCATGGATTACAGTTGCTCCTGGCTCATAGACTACTTTCAAGGTAAGGAACCATAATGACTACGGTATATATATATGACTGACTATAATTTGTAAAATAGTGAACTATCCCTTTAAAATGGTATAGTGCTCAAGTAAGTCTAACTAACTAAGTACAGGTTGGGGTAGGCAAGAGTGTGTCTCTGTTTTATGGTCAACATATACAATATGCCTAGTGCACTCTGCACAAGCTGGTGCTTTCGAATAATCTGTTTGGTTTGGCACAAATATTTTTATATCAACAAATAGGTACCTAACCCTAACCCATTATAGCTGATATATATTTTCAGTACAGCCTCAAACCTGAGAGGTGGAGAGAATACTACGGTTGAAATAAAAAGGCTTTTGGAAGCAGTAAGTTGATAGTAAAACATTTTCAATTTCTATACACTATTATACTATACACTATTTTGGTGAATTTGCTAGGCCTATTTTTAGCCAATGAAAATGTGAGATAAACATGAGAAAACTAGGTGAGAGATGAACAAAGAGACAATGTAATTAGTGTCCTCAATAATAAAGCCATACAGGATTTAATTTGCTATAAACATATGTAGTCAAACAGCAGCCTACCTATTAAAAGAATCAGATGGGCCTTGATTAAAGTGCTTCTAAATGTAGTCCTGTCTTAATGATCTCATCGACAGTGTACAGTTGATGTATTGACATCGTACGCCATCTTGTGGCTATTAATTAATGTGCATTAGGTCAATAGACACCGCTCAAGCCAACCAAATAATATTTTATGTCGTTATTTGTATGTTTCGTGTGGGCCTACACAACGTGTTTTGGGTATTAAACTGAGTTGAGCAGATGGTTAGCCGGGAGCATATGTAATTTGTGGGAGGCAACACCGTTGACTTGGGAGACGACCAAGACTCACAAAATTAGAAGACAGATGTTCCAAATATATTATAAAAAGACCAACATTTTCATGCAAACATTCACAGCAGCAAACACATGTGTAGCTGATTGGACTGAGCATGCAGTATTGACAGCACTCAGGACGCTCTCTAGCAGGCTATGATTGGGTGAGATTAGGCCACATGTGGACAATTAATCTTTTTGTGAAGACTTTATCCACTTGTTTGTTTTTACCACTCCATCCCTTAGGCTATTATATCCACTGAACATCATGATGTCAATATTATAATTTTAAACAAGGGCAGTTGGCAACCTCAGTTTGTTTGATCCGTCCTTCTCCCTCTCCTCGCTCTGTTTAGAGTCAGAGCTGAATTATTTTAGGTGTCAGTCACACCAGCTCTGCAATTCTGCACCACTCTTGGACCCCTGCAGAGGAGAATCATTTATTCAGCCGGGCTGGAGGGTACTGTACTTAACCAGTCAGCAGTACACCTCACTGCGCCCCTGTAATAAAAGAAGAAAAGTTCACAGGCAGTCGCAGTCAAAGGGAAGACACCCTCTTTGTAATTCATGAATCTTTAACGAGAAGCCATTGCTTTCACATTGCCACCTCATAGGAGGCGGAGAGCAGCTTGTTCAGAATGTACTGACCTTGGTGAGTGCTACCTGGCAGGTCTATTATAGCCTGCAGCACTACACTGTCCATCCTCAGAAGACATCCTGTAAGGGACTGGTGTATTGTGACCAGTGATGTCAAGTTACACCAGCAAGGAGATCGCTGCTAACACATATTATGTGTTGTGATTACAGATGCAACCAATGACATGTCATGTCCAAGCATCAGCAAATCTTACAGATAAATAAATGAACAATATAGATAATTATACCAGGGATCTAAAGTGCATTGGGGAAATAACTAATTCACTATTATAATATTTACAAAATTGTGATGAACAAAGGTATGATTTTATTTCTACTTAAATTGTGATGAACAATTACTGAAGTAGTAAGTATTCATAATTGTTGAGTCATATAACATAATATTCATAGAAGACCTATCATTAATAACCGTAATTTGACTTCACGAAACTGACTTTCTCATTTTCAACTAATTTATATTAGATTACTCATAACACATTTTCTGTCAGATCGGAAACACTATCTGACAATGGACGCAGGATTCGAACCCAGTCACATGGATGGGTCTTCCCAGTGGGGAATATATAACAAGAGGTGTATGATTTGGATCACGCTTATGATGGATACAGGGGTGGAGCAGCAACTTTAAAAATGTGAGGGTTCTAAGGATGGGTGGGACAGAAGCATCGCAACCCCCTGCTTTCGGCCCCCGTTCCATTCTCCACAACATGCCAAATTGAAATGAAGGCCATGCATTTCTACATTTTCTTCAGCCCCAGATGCTCAAGTAACAACAAAGATCCGTAACTAGCACTCATGGCTTACAGAGTCACTCCTCTAGCAAACGGGTACAGTCCAGCTGAATTACTCATGGGCTGGAGGCTCAGAACAACTGTCACCCCATCACCCCTAGACCCAGGTTGGACTGACATAACCAAACTCAAAGAGGAGGAACAGAACAAGAGACGGAGACAGAGTAGGAACTTCAACAAAAGACACATAGGCTCACAATCTCTCAAGACTGATACCAGCAGGTGACCATGTCTGGGTAAAGGACACAAAAAGAAAAGGGGACAGTGATGAGACTGGCAGATGCACAGAGGTCATACATCATTGACACACCAAGAGGGATCCGGCGTCGCAACCAGAACCACCTCGTCACAACATTCAGTTGCTCAACAGTCCGGGGTCACCGTTATCATATTTTGCGCTTCATAATGCGCCACAGATTTTCAACGGGAGACAGGTCTGGACTGCAGGCCGGCCAGTCTAGTACCCGCTATCTTTTATTACGAAGCCACACTGTTGTAACACGTGCAGAATGTGGCTTGGCATTGTCTTGCTGAAATAAGCAGGGAGGGACATCCCTGAAAAAGACGTCGGCTGGATGGTAGCATAATGTTGCTCCAAAACCGTTCAGCATTAATGGGGCCTTCACAGATGTGCAAGTTACCCATGCCATGCCATGGGCACTAACACCCCCCCATACCATCACAGACTGGCTTTTGAACTTTGCGCTACTAACAATCTGGATGGTCCTTTTCTTCTTTAGAGCACATGACGTCCATGATTTCCCAAAACAATCAGACCACAGCACACTTTTCCACTTTTCCACTCTTCCATCTCAGATGAGCTCGGGCCCAGAGAAGCCTGCTGTGTTTCTGGATGTTGTGGATATAGGCCTACGGCTTTTGCTTTGCATGGTAGAGTTCTTAACTTGCATTTGTAGATGCAGCGACAAACTGTGTTAACTGACAGTGGTTTTCCGAAGTGTTCCCGAGCCCATGTGGTAATAGCCATTACAGAATGATGTCGGTTTTTAATGCAGTGTCGTCTGAGGGATCGAAGCTCACGGGAACTCAGTGTTGGTTTTCGGCCTTACCCCCTTACGTACAGAAATTTCTCCGGATTCTCTGAATCTTTTGATGATATTATGGACTGTAGATGGTGAAATCCCTAAATTCCTTGCAATTGTACATTGAGAAATGTTGTTCTTAAACTGTTGGACTATTTGCGACGCAGTTGTTCACAAAGTGGTGAACCTCACTCCATCCTGGCTTGTGAACGACTCAGGGATGCTCCTTTTATACCCAATCATGACACTCATCTGTTTCAAATTAACCTGTTTACCTGTGGAATGTTCCAAACAGGTGTTTATTGGGCATTCCTCAACTTTCCCAGTCTTTTGTTGCCTCTGTCCCAACCTTTTTAAAGGTGTTGCTGGCATCAAATTCAGAATAAGCATATATTTACAAAAATCAATAAAGCTATGTCCAAAAAAAAGCTATGTCAAAAAAGGATTAGTAATTTCATTTAAGTCCCAACATTATATAAAAAAAACATGTACATTAATTCTTCTTACAAAATATATTATTGGAACGTTATTTAATCTGAATCCAAAATTCCCATATTCCCAAATCTCTTAATGTCCTATTGTTGGAGCCATATGGAGGAGAGCTTTTGAGATTCGTTTTGGTTTTGCATCAAGAACAATTACAAATTGAGGGGTGGGTGTTAAAGCACAACACAAACGAGCAGGTGCCACATACAAACATCCTATGTGCCACACACGCACGTAACTTTACCGTACTTCAGCTGTTAACGCTTCCCTGGCCATGTATAGGGAACTTCGTTTCGTTTCATTAGCATTTCTCTCTGCCGTACGGAGGGTTGCCAAGTGGGGGGGATGGAATTCTGTGAAAGTGTGGGTGTCGGAGCACGGTTGCGACGCGCCTGGGTGGACAGCAACTATTTTCTTTTGGGCAGCTACCCACACGGTTAGCTGTGTTGCTCATTCCACGAATGCATGATCCTTACAAGTTGTACCTCGTTGTAAAGGTGACTAATCAGGCTTTCCAACGATATAAAATACAACACCAATTGGTATTATTAAAGGGGAGGAATAATCGACCGAAATAACGTTTCCGAACTTTATTGGAGGACTTTACTCCTATAGCTGACAGTTCATGACAGTAGCCTTTGAGATTCTGCTAATGCTTCGATGTAGTAGAGCTTTATTGCCACCTAGAGGAGGTTGTGTTGTGACACAGCAGTAACAAAGACCTAGGTTCTAATAAAATAATAATACAATGCCATTAAGTTAAAATGGTATCAATTCACATACTTAGCTGTGCTTGAATACGTTTGCTTAGCACAATGGAATCATCTCAAAACTGCAAACCCCGCCCATATGGCACTCCAATCAATCAGCCTTGATGCAACACAATTTAAAAACATGGCATACACAAAGAAAGAAGAGCAAAACAAAAGCAACATTTTTTATAACTTTATTTTATTTTTTTAATAGATCTGTACAACCAAGAATCAAACCTTTGATGAGCCAAGCAACAACTGACCTGTACATGTTATGCTTTGGGCAGGAGGATCGCTTACAGTCATTTAAATAATCAAATGATTCATTAACTAGCTAAGCAACACTTCAAACCAGTCCTACCGACAGAGAACAATGAGTGGCTTTGGAAAGGGTGGGGAGGTGGGGGGGGGGTAAAGAAAAAAGAAGCATGTTCCCTTTTGTTTCCTTATCTCTCTCCAGTGTTATACAAAAGTACAGTGAAATATTTTATTTACACAGGTCTGCACAAGTCAAGAACTCTGGTTTTGGGAGTTTTGGGAGAGGTCAAAGGTTTAATGGAGGATTTTACATTGATTATACAATCACACTTAACCAGGGAGAGAGGTTAAAATTATTCTGTGAACATGGAGTCAGGGGGACATGATTTCTAACTCATTTCTGGCCTTAAAAAGTACGTCCCTTGAACTGAATTCACATTTAATAGCTAAATGCCTCGTTTCCTATGGTTCCAAAATAATTTTCAGAACAGTTTCAGGAGAGGGGCGGGGACACCTAGACAGGACATCTGACATTTAGACCTCTCCCCAACCACAGCTGCCTTCAGAAAAGCAGCTCTTCAAATTACCTCAGCTACCCATTCCTGAGACATTGTCAAGTCTATCCCAAATAGCATTACGTTGATGTTTTGAGAGGTATAATTCTACTAGGGGCCAAGCTTGAGTGCAGATTACCTGTGAGACAAAATTAACTGTAAGACATGTAATTTCTGAGGCTGTCAGTTGTCATGGTGGTGCACAAATTCAGTCAAAGGAAACCGTTGAGACCCCACTCTTTACCCTGGACTTTCGACATGACCAAAAACAAATCAGAGAAATAGAAGCTGCCTTATTGCCAGAGTAATATAACTACTATCATTAGTTTAGTGTACAGTGTGATTAGCAGTTTATAGAATCCATATAAATGCAATGACAAATAAAAATGGATTAGATGTAATTGAGTGGCTTTGAGTCAAGTCAAATGAACGATTTCCACACCTATAATTAAAGTAATGTCTCAGACACCAAGAAACAGAGCACCCTGGGTGGGGTGAGGGAGTTCAGCACCCGGGGAGGGGGTGAGCTCAACGTTGTCATAGCAGCTGCCCAGGCCAGGGTGCATAAGATCTGATATTGGAGGAGGGAGGGTGGTCTCAGGAAGACAACACTGATAAGCAAACGGGACATGATCAAATCATTGAGGTAAAAACTCAAGTTACGCATGAAAATCCAAGTTATGCACGTTCTGTTCAATAAATGACGGTGAAAAAGTAACAGTACTATGCAGAATCCCCCAAAATAGAAAAACAGTATAACTAATATATATTACAGTATAAGCAATGCTTTGAAGAGCCTTGTTTTACAACTGGTAACATGACTGATTCTCAACACAGACTTTCTATGTACTGCAATATAACAGCACTGTACTTTCATAGGCTGCTGAAGAGGGGTACCTTAAAGAGCGGTATGGACCACATTTCCCAGAGTGCGACAGGAGCACCAAACACCCTCTTTCCTCAGGATAACTCCATTGGGATTCCATTTGGAAGATTGTAAGTATGGTAACTGACAAAAGAATGTAGCAAAAAGTGAAACTGCCCAGAAATACAATGCAAGGTCTGTTATTGTGAAATGGTTGCATTTGGAAGTCAACACAGTGAAGACTATCGGGAGGGAAAGCCGTCCTGGGCAGGTTAACATGCATACAGAAGACACGCGCAGACTGGATTTGTAATATATGTACTTGGCCTATCCCAAGCCGGGCTAACTGAATGCCGTTCTTTAGTTCCAGGTCAGTCGTCAAGGCCTGTCCATGGTTAGAGTTCCCACACACACCAACGCAAATCACACATGGTGACTTCCCTCACTCTTGAAGTCCGTAGACAGCTGCACCACACATTTGCGTGAGGATCATGAGTCAGTGGAAGGGGGGGAGAGAAAGAGTAGAGCACCCTTCCATTGCAACCCCCCCCCCCCCCCCCCCCCCCTTCCAATGTCCAATGCCTGTAGTGAATCTGAAATGTAGTGGTGGGTGGGCATGTGAGCAGTGACAACAGGCGCTGATGCAAACTGAAGGCAACCTGCAAGATGGCAACTCCCAGCCCCATCCCCCCCACAGTTGGGAGGGGGATCCAGGAGGGCGGAGGCAGAGATGGGTCAGGTCTGCTGTACAAAGCACAGATAAGGAAGCCCGTTTCCCCATAAGGCCACAGTGTTGTACGGAGAGGAGGCCCGGGTGCAGGAAGAGCAGGGCCTTGTCGTCACGTGACTCCTGGGACCCCAGTTCTGCACCCTCCCCGGTCGGCCATCCAGCAGGGGGCTGGAGACAGAGGGGTCATCCCCGGTTTCCTTGACTGTGGTTGCATTAAAAAGGTGAGGTCCAAGGTTTCTTTTGTTATCCCCACAGACACAAATCCAGAGTCAGCCGAACTGAACACACTCTGACATCAGGCTGAGGTCCCCACCAAAGAAAATCAGTTTGTCATGAGACCATTGCAGCCCAGCACATGACGGACTGTGGCTAGTGAACTACGAGCGAGGATCTAATAATCTCACACCCCAAACAGTTCCTTAGAGGTCAACCGCATGATGTCAACTATACAGTACAAGTGTATAGATATTTGGGAGTTTACAGAGATTAAGTCCGTTTCCCAGTGACGGACCGTGTTTTCTACGGAGCCGAGTGATGCATCCACAGACTAAGTTGTGCAGGAACCCGGAGGCAAACGTGGGATGGGACACGTCGGGCAGGACGGAGACATCGGATCAACTTTCATTTAAATTCATAGATTTATTCTTTAAAATGTACAAGTCTCTTTTTTTCTTGCATACAATAATTTTAATAATTTTTTTTAAAGGTGGTGGAAAAAGCCCAACAAACCAAACGAAACAACAACAAAATCTTCCCGGATCCAGTGGTTTTATGTTCTCCCATTGAAGTGTCAGAGGGAGCGGGGGGGGGGGGGGGGGGGGTTGGTTTCTGGAGGGCTGAGTGCTCCTCCAGTGATCAGAGGGTAGAGGGGCCATGGGGGGTGGAGAGTAGGGGAAGGGTGGAGGGGGGCAGCCAGGTTCAAAAGCTGTCCACCCAGGTGCCCAATCCTCTCTCTGCCAGCGTGCGGTTCACTGATACAAGCTTGAGGGGGAGAGAGAGAAATAGGGAAGAACTTGTGAATTAGACATAGAACACAAGAGCAGACTGACTATCAATTCTCATTGTCTATATTTTCACTACCACAATGCATTTAAAATGTTGTTTATTTGCTGGAAGTCCTCCTGACATACCTCATCTCCTACCATGTTCCACATTTGGACCAATGGGAGGCCTGTGTTGTTGTCGTAGTTTGTGACCTAGAACAGAAAACAGCCTGGTTAGTCACTGTGTTGATGTTGACAATAACACACACAGCTGACTGTCATCTCCTGTCTTACCTGTGCAAGCAGCGCAACCCCTCGTGTCATCTCCTCCAGAGCGGTGCTGGCCTCGGTTGAAAATCTATCCTCTCCTGTTGGGGGTATTTATAGATATGTTAACACAATTGAGAAGAGCAGCTTTTACCTACCAGATAACATTGGCACTGATTGACATGGTTTCTTGATTTGGGAGAAGGCATCTTCACAGGTTGGAGTGTGTGAAGCTGTGAACTGATCTTTCTGCACGTCTCTCACATTGTACATCATGTTGTCTTGTTGTCTTTTCTTCATCGCTGTACACGTTGGTTGCACAAACCTCAGTTGTGTGGCAATAAAAGAATCTTGAATTCTAGTATGTATTGCAAATGTGAAATGATCAGATGCATAAAAAAGATTTTACCTGGCAGGGGGGCGATGTTGTCCAGTAATACTTCTGCCCCTTGGAACGGCAATGTTACAAAGTCCGACCTGAAAATGGCAATACGACAAGATGTCATCAGCCCCTTCAACATTGTGTGACACTCAAGTTTACTGAAGGGCGCACTATTTCCAACACGGAGGTCTATTAGGTCTTGCAATTCAGAAATGAAGGAAATGTATTATTTTCATAATCATCTTTCTTAAAATAATAAATAATAATCACATGTTGACAACTACAACGTGCTTTCCCATTCCTGTTATTTCATCCCTCAGGAGGACACAGATGCTACACATTCCCTCGCCACCCTTCCAATCGCAGGAGGACTTTGGAACTGCAAGTCAGTGGTCCGGAAAGCAGAGGCTATCTCAGGTTATGCCACCTTCATGTCCCTCCACTTTCTTGCCCTCACAGAAACGATCACACCAGAAAACGGCAGCCCTCTCTGATGCCTACTCATTTTATTATTCCCCTAGACTCGAGGGGTCGACGGGGAGCCACAGGACTCCTCATAATGTCACACAATGTCCTTCCCCCGTCACACCTGTCCATATACACCTTCGAATTCCATGCTGTTTCTGTCCCCTCCAAGTAAAACCTCACATTGTTGTTATCTATCATCCCCCAGGTAAGCTTGGCCACTTCCTAGAAAAGATGGAGGTCCTGCTCCTTCCCTGACGACGGCACACCGCTTGCACTACTGGGTGACTTCAACATTCAGTTAGAGAAGCTTCCTTCATACTTGACCGTGTCCTCTATTCCGATCTTACCATGTCCCACTCTCCTCCAACTCATAAGGCAGGTAATCAGCTTCACCAGATCATCCCATATCTCCAACTTTACTTTACCACCCCCCCCCCTGGTGACCTAAACCCTTCTCCCTCTCCTCCTCAACTACACTCTGCATTAACTGCTAAAGCTTCCTAGTACCATTCCAAAATCCAATCCTCTGCATCTAACCCAAGGAAATTGGGGGTTTTCCACACTCCTCGACCCCCCCCCTCCTCCTCCCTGTCTGCGGATGACTGTCATCTACTTTGAAAAGATGGTTGATGACATTAGCAGTTCCTTCTCTCCACCTCTCGCCAACACTGCTACCACCCCTCCCAAACCCACTGAACTACACTCAGTCTTTGGATTATCAGCTCTTTCCCCCCTCTCTCCTGATATTCTAAAACAGATCACATCTAAGCAGGCTCTTCTCCAATCCATTTCCAAAAACCTCCTTCCTTTCCTTACCACCGTAATCAACTCCGCTCTATCCACAGGATCGGTCCTGGCTGCCTTTAAGACAGCCAGAGTCTGGTTGTTAATGCCAGCCATGAAATTAGGGATTATTTTTGTTGTTGTTGTTTGTTTTTTCTTCTTTTACTTTATTGTTATTATTTATTTTTAAGAAAGATATTCATGGACTGTTATTCTTTTGCGACTTACCTGTGACACCTTTATGTAACATCAATATGTTGTGAAATATTGTTTGACTGCACTTGATAAAAGAAAATGATAATAGAAATGTAAAGTTAAAAAAAAAAAGTAAAAGAAAAAAGACAGCCAGAGTCGAGCCTCTTCTCAAGAAACCAAATCTTGACCCATCTTCTGTCCACAACTACAGACCGGTATACCTTCTCTCCTTCTCTAAAACGCTTGAACGTCTGAAACCCTTCCTCACCAGAGAAGCAGCCTAACTCTTGGTCCAAACACCTGCCTGTTTTCCCACTGCTGTCAGGACTGCAGAGTCACTCCCTATCTTCCTCTGTAGACTGAAGACCCTTCTCTTCAGGCTACACCTTAACTGTCCCTCCTGAAACCTCTACATCCCCTCTACCCTCTTGAACAGTTTCTCTTCTAGATTTTTGACTGCCAATGGCCTCTGGCCCGAGCATAGAGTACTTTTTCTTGCGATGACTAATGGATAGATGATTCACTTACTTAGACAAATGAATTTGTTCTAAGTCGCTTTGGATAAAGGCGTCTGCTAAATGGCAAAAATGTAAATATAACCAAATACTGACAATCAACATCCATGGTTTCTTTTTAGCACCCTGAATCATTCCTGCATATAAAGAACCTGCCTTATCTGCCGTAGGGTGTCTATCTTCACTCTGTCATAGCCACCGTAGTCCACGTATCGGATCTCCACCTCGTCTGCCTCTTTGTAGAAAGAGATGACCTGGGCTCTCCACCAGGCTCCCTCTACCGCCGGCGCTGCACAGATCACTCCCGCTGACAGAGAGAGAGAAGACTTGTGAGTCTGGGACGGACATGGACACACACACACACACACACACACACACACACACGTCTCTATCCTGGTCCTTACCCTCAGCGGGCGAGGGCAGGGCGGGCGTGCTAGGCTGGGAATAGCAGAGGAACATCTGCTCATCAAGGCTGCGCAGGGCATGGTAGGTGGGGTGTGTGTGCTGCTGGACAAACACATGGCCTGCAGACACGATGTTCACCACAATCACCTCAACCGTCACACCGCTGGGCAGCAGCAGCTGAGGAGACACAGACAGATAGAAATTGATTAATTGTTTAATTGTTAATTAATTGTACATTTCAGTCATTTACATGTGTGGTAAATACAATATGCCTGCATGGTTCAGTGGTTAGTGTTGCCTCCTACGGTCCACACATTGCCCCTACAGGCAGGAGATTAAATCCCCAGGCTCCCTATCTCAACTGTTCTCCTCTGGTCTTGACAGGGAGTAGCAGAGTTCCCCAGGCCAGGCTCACCCAGGAGGTCATGGGGAGAGAGGGCAATGTGAGCGGCAGTGTTGGGGGGTACAGGTTGGTCAGGTCCAAGTCCTTGAACTTCTTCCCGATCAGGGCCAGCGCTTTATCCACCTGCTGCTGGGTGCCTAGTGGGGCAGAATACACGAGACATGAGCACATTTAAAGCGTGCGCACACAGACACAGACAGACACACACACACACACAGTACAATACCAAAAACACATTTTCCTCTTTTAACTTTTAGAATACAAGTACTTTTTAATGAAGACTGTGGAGGAGGACCACACTCACCCTCTATGTGGCATATCTGGAACTCTTGCGTGTAAGGCAGGGTAGAGATGTAGATCTTTGCTCCTGAGCTTTGCTTCAGGAAGCTGACGTATCGCCCCTGCTTCCCAATTAACCGTCCCACCAGATGCTATGAGACAGCATAACAAAAAAAGAATGTGACAAAAATCTAACAATTTACATTTTGTCACTATAAATCTGCACAGGTAAATGGTGTGCACCATGCTTTGATGTGAGTAAGTGTGTGTGTGTGTGTGTGTGTGTGTGTATGGATGGACCAGGCTCACCTTCGGCACCTGGATCTCCCACACGATGAGCTCTGAGTACTGAAGCGTGGCATGGCTGCTCTGGCTGTCCCCAACCCCCATGGTGCAGCCGCTGTCCACAGAGTCCATACTGTTCACATCAGATCCTGGACACATTCACACAGGGTGATCAGGAATCAATACAGTTTAGGAAATAAAATTAAATTTAAAAATAAGCTGTGTCACATGTTAAAAAATACAGAAACACACAATATAACTACAATATATCCAATATCCACTTTATGTTCACACTCTCTCGCTCACACACGCACACTATAATGACACGCTCGGATCACTCAGACACAAAGAGACCCACTCATACAATGACAGAAGCACGCATGTTGTTGACAGAAGAACCATGACCTGTAACCATTTCTACCAAGTCCGTGATGCAGGCCTTAAACATGTAAGTAGGCCTAGTTATTAACACAATATTCATAAGCATTTTAGCCATTAATTTGTGCTACTGTTTCCACTAGCTACATTGATAAATAACTACCCGTTGGATATATACAAAAAATAAGGTTACACTTGAATGCCTCTCAGTGTTTCCCCTAGGTTTGCTGCCTTGGGGGGGTGGCATGGACCATGGCATGGACCCCCCCCCCCCCAGGGGGTAAGACCCTGCCTCATACCAGCGTCATGTCCAGGGGTGTACTTGTACATTAAGCCGCCTCACGCTACGGAAACAGGAGATAGGCTCCTGCCCTATGGGCCATTAGGCTCAAGAACCATCGGTTCTCAAGGCTACTTACTTATGTGGTCTTGACTACCTGTCCACTTTCTCACCTGGTTCTTGCTCTCTCTCTCTCTGGTGTGCCGACACCATCCTGCTCTCTCTCCTTCTCTCCCTCCCTATCCTCCTCTCTCCCTTTTGCTGTCAACCAAAAGGTAAACAAAACAGCCAGAGTATTTATAATCTAATAAGAGGCATAAATTCATCCATATCAATTCATAACATAATTATAATTTAATATTGGATTGCTGTGGGCAATCCAGTCAGATAATGTCATTTTGACTTAACTCTCTCACCTGAAAAAAATGTGTATGTCCAACTATAAAAAACAGACATTTCCAATGCTTCAATCAACTGTCCATGTACTGTAAATATGCCATTATGGTATTACCATGAAGCCCAACTCTAGCAGAATAAGAAAGATAGTATATCTACTTTAAGTAAAATAATAAAGTGCCTCCAGTTAGCTCTTTAGCTGGCAAGTGTGCAAGGAGACTAGCTCATCTCATCACCTCTGAGCTAGCTAGCTTGCTAGTTCTTTGACACTATTTACACTATGGAACTATAGTCAGACACTTTCTAGTCACGATAATAACGAGCAACTTTCTCTGTCAGAACACTCAGCAATTATATTTGCAAACGTTTCAACTTGCTTACTTTCAATCTGCAGACATCACAGCCGGCAAAAACTCTCGCTTCTCGCGCGCACATTTGCGCAACATCTTGTATTATTCTCCAGCGCTGGCACAGCGCGAAGTGTGGAGATAGGTCTGGCTATGCGAGACTACGGCGGACTAACGTTACCAACGAGCCTATGGGCTTGCCACTCGGGTTGGGTGCGTTTAAAAAACGCGGATATTTTAGCATGCTTGTCAGATGTTTGGTGTCTACGTCCGTAATAATTCCTCTTTCTTGGGGGGGCGGGGGGTTCCGTTGGGAGGGCGGCCCGCCCCCCCAAGGCAATGGTAGGGGAAACACTGCCTCTATAAAGCCATCCAGAGGTCAGTCAACATTCAAAGCCGCGCCCAATCAGTGACTTTAACATCAGTAGCAAAAACAGCTGAAAGACACAAATCATAAATGAGCCAATATACTGTGACAGACAGGTTTCCTATTGTCACAATATGTTACCATGAAAATGAACTACTATTCAGACAATTGGCAAGACAGTGTCTTGATATGCTAATCCCGAGTTATCTTCTCCTTCATGTGTCCTCTTCACCTGTTTTTAATTATTATTATGATACAATTGTTATTTCAGTCTTTTGCACAATTGGGCAATTGTACGGCACTCATAATAATAATAATAATAATAATAATAATAATAATAATAATAATAATAATTGAATAATTGAACTCATGATATAGGCTACTAAGCAATGATATTATGAAGTACCCTGGGACCACGGGCCTGTAAGGTACCAGTCACCTAATTATGGCCTGATATACATAGGCTACTATGCTATGATGATAATATACACTAAGCATAAATACAAAAAACGCATTGTGGATTAAGCTTCCCCAGTTAATGACCATGTTGTATAGTTAATGTCAACCATTTCACTACTTATAATGTTCATACTATATTCTGCAAGCCTAGCATAGTACGCCACCCCCATCTGACTGAATCAGGTAAAGCGGTCATGATAAGAAGAGTATTAAAGTTAGGGATGCTCCGATTTATCGGCCACCGATTTAAATCGTCCGATTTCACTCCAAATGACTCAAAATGGCCGATCGCAAAAACCGATTTTTTTTTAATTATTTTTTCCTGGGGAAGACAGATAACTGAACAGAAAACATAGGAGGACGTAACAGTATGTAAACCATGAAGGCCACGTTTATGATTAGGGATGCTCCGATCTGGATTTTTGGGGCCGATACCGATCACCGATTTTTTTCCTCAAGATCAACCGATACCGATACCGATTTTTTTTTAAATACATAACTGTAGGCCTACTGACTGGATAGCCTACATATTTTTTGCTTTTTAGACAAAAGTTTTGATCCATTAGGCACCAAGCAAACGCAGACCCATTTTTATGGCATAGTAAAAGTCTGGCCTATCACCCAGTTAGGGCCTGAAGCCCAAGTCAGTCGATATGGCTGTATAAAAGACATCATAAACGTGGCCTTCATGGTTTACATACTGTTACGTCCTCCTATGTTTTCTGTTCAGTTATCTGTCTTCCCCAGGGGAAAAAAAATAAATAAATAAAATCGGTTTTTGCGATCGGCCATTTTTGCCGATCACCGATCGAGTCATTTGGAGTGAAATCGGCCGATTTAAATCGGTGGCCGATAAATCGGAGCATCCCTATTTATGATGTCTTTTATACAGCCATATCGACTGACTTGGGCTTCAGGCCCTAACTGGATGATAGGCCAGACCTTTACTATGCCATAAAAATGGGTCTGCGTTTGCTTGGTGCCTAATGGATCAAAACTTTTGTCTAAAAAGCAAAAAATATGTAGACTATCCAGTCAGTAGGCCTACAGTTATGTAATTTTAAAATCGGTATCGGTTGATCTTGAGGAAAAAAATCAGTGATCGGTATCGGCCCCAAAAATCCAGATCGGAGCATCCCTAATTAAAGTGCTATATTAGTATTAGCCTGGGCCGTAGTACCCGTACTGATTTTAGCTACCCTTCCTGTTTGGGAGCGAAAGGTACCATCCGTGCTACGATGTGACGCTGCAGACCGTTGATTGGTCAATGGAAATCGTCACAATAACATCATCCCAGGTAGATATTCGAGTTCACCGCTAACCGCCATTTTTAAATACCACAACAGATTTCTTTCTAGGCAATGCGGAAGTGTATCAAATGTAATTTACTTTTTCTTTAAATACTTATTAATAAAGATTTGAAAAATGATGATAACCATCTTATTATCTTAGTTTAATGTCATTTCAATGCATTAGACCTTTTCTTTACAAGCATTTAAAAAAAAACGCTATTATGCCGGTGTGCTCCGCGGCGTCTCAAATAGCGGGTTTTCGGTTCCACAAGTTTTCAGAGGTTATCGAGAACTATCTAACTTACATTAAAATGGGTACATTACATATTTGTTGTTATTTATGGAAGTGTCCGGTTGCTGGAGGAACCAGGACGCCGGCTACACTGCACAGTTTAGCCCGAGTTTAGCTATGCAACTGGCCTAGCGCCGCGCTAGCATTAGTATCCGGTGGAATGTACACTGCGGTCATCAGAACGGCATTAAATTCCCTTGGAAGGTAAATGGGTCAGCATTTAACAGTCAAATATTCTACGTCTGGGGAACAGTGGCTAATCACAATGTTTGTGTTCGTCCCACAAGAGTCTTTTGTGTAGATTAGGAGGCCACAGCCTTATCTTGGGACTGTGTTTGATTGTTAGCACCTAGGGTTGCATTTAAATTTCGTTGTACCTGTTACAATGACAATAAAGATCATTCATTCATTCATTCAAATACAGTGCAATCATCCCACTAATAGAATACAGTCCCAGTAATAACCCTTTTATCTTTATATTGTATTCATTCTCTTCATCTGTTTTTAAATGTTGATCTATTTATATCGATCTATTCTTGTCAATTCCTTACAGCCATTACAATTGGAAAGGGGGAAGGCTAAAACACTTTGAATGGACTAGATAGGAACAGTGGAATTTATGGAACGCAGGCTGAGTGGTGCACCTGTTGCGGGCAGAGACACCTGCTACCTGTGAGGGGGGTGAGGGTGCGCTTCAATGCAAACGTTGAATCACTTCCCGGGGTGCTATCGTCGAAAACTACACACCCCCGTGACCGTATGAAAATTGGAAAGATAACCAGCATTGAATGGATTCGTTACGTTTCTCCTATCGAGATCGACAGACCGAGAAGCAAAGTTTGGGGAAATAACTGACGCTTTCGTTTTCATGCTCAGCGGGAGAGAGAGACGCTATAATAAAAATTCCCATTCATTAGTGGGAAGGGCGAACGCTAATCAACGTTGAATGGACTCAACAGGTGTTTCCAATCTGTAATGTTTCCTTTCACTTCATTATGAATAGCCGTGGACAGCCAGCGTTCCTGTCACATCGGATTTCGGAACGCCATAAAAATAAATCTGCGCTCCCTGTCTAACTTTATATATCTAACGTTACATGTCTTAAGGCTGATCTGTGCATGATAGTGGTGCATTTTGACATAATTCATGTTGCATTACAAATAAGTATTTTTTTCTGAGTGGGGCAGTCCCACTCATATTTTTCAATTTATTGGACAGATTCAGTGAAGACAGACAGGAAAGTAAGGAGAAGAAGGGAGAGAGGGCATGTCAGCAGGGCATGGGCCGGATTCGAACCCATGCCGACATAGGCATATGTGTGCCCTGTAGACCGTGGTGCTAGACCACTGGACCACCCCAGGCCACACCTTTATGGGTTCTTGAGGCAAATATGTTCCCCATGAGGAAAGACACATACCAAGTTTCATAAATGTTCATACAACGGGGTAGAAATGTGAAGTTACTTGATTTTCCATTTGTTATTATAGCGCCAGCGCCACCTATGGTCTAATCATGGTAATTATTTCTGGCATTGTTGCTGATGCTCTCTAGTTGTGGCATGCACATTTATAGCATTTTTGGTCACAGACTTTACCTAGCAGAGCAAAATCTATGAGAATTAGAAAATTCTGGCCCAATTACTTTTTGTTTTCATATCATTTTCTCCACCATCTTGGAATGGACCTCTTATCCCTGAACATCCTTTGGAGAGACGTGCACCACGAATGTTCATATACAATTCTGGACCAATCCCCATGAGGAAAGACACATAGGTACCAAGTTTCATATATTTTCATCCAACGGGGTGGAAATGCCAGCATTCTGATGTTAATTATTTACTTTTAGTTATTATAGCGCCTAGGGATGCACGATATTATCGGCACCGATATTTATCGGCCCGATAATGGGAAATTTATGTTATTAAATATTTATCGGTTTTATAACATTTTAGCCGATATAGAGCCGATAATATGAAGCCGGAAATATTTCTGCTTCCGGTTTCCGCGCTCATGATGCTGCGCCTGCGTACAGCCACGCAGTGTATAGACGAGAGCGAAACATGTCTTCCCCGGTGTGGACATTCTTCAGAGTTTCTGAGGCAGATAGTGCGTTTGCAATTTGCAACACATGTTCGACAAAAGTTCGGAGAGGAGGGCAAAGGTCTACGAGTTACAACACAACGAATCTCATAAGTCACCTTAAGATTCACCATTGCAAGCACGCTGTATGGAAGGAATATCAAGCACTAGTAGCAGAAGGTAGCCTAGCCGCGAAAAAAAAAAAGCTGCTGTGCCTATTAGGGGTGGGCATCAACGATCGATAATGATCTTGGTCGATCACAAAATATTTTGCTCGATAATCGTTAATAAATTGGATTTTTTTTTAAATAATAATAATAATAATGGAAATTAGTTTGTCCACGTTATGTGTGAGAAATGAACTTTGCATTTGCCTTCGCATTGAATTTCGCAACGCAGTACGGCATGATGCAACAAGTTCCCGTACGTTAGTGTAACCTCCAGTAATAGGCTAGGTGCACCTAGGTGCTAGGTTACCTCGGTTGGCCAAATTAGCGCGGACCTACCTCTGCATCCCCGCAACCTCGGTGCCCTCGGAGCGAGTGTTTTCTGCGGCTGGCCTAACTGTCACCAGATTGCGTTCGTCTCTCACCCCTGAACATGTTAACATGATCATCTTTTTGAACAAGAACCAGTAGGCCTGCCGCCTACAGTCTCTCGCTGGAGTTTAAATTTAAGTTAAGCTGGACGCTCTTAAGGACACTAACGTTTTCAGTCATCCTCCTATTTGTGAGTAACTGTTTTTTTACTGCTCCTATGGTGAGTTACTTATTTTCTATATTTTTATTTATAATGTAAAATGTGTTTTTAAGTTAAACAATTTAGGCTACTCACTGCCTTGTTTAAGAGGATTGTTATCTGACTGTAGTGTCTAGTTTGAATGTGAATGAATGAATGTGTGCAATAGCAACACAAATAAAAAAAATTCCCCAAGGAAAACATGCTTGTTATTTCTGCCCTAGTTTTTTTTTTTTTTATGAAAAAAAAGCTTATCGATTAATCGATAATTGATCGTTAATTCTTGCGATTATCGAAAAAGAAATTTTGATCGTTTGCCCAGCCCTAGTGCCTATTGAACACGCATTTGAAAACTGCAGGAAGTTTACTCGAGACAGCTAAAAGGCTCAAGCAATCAATGAAAAAATAATGGAGTTTATGGCCCTCGACGACCAGCCTTTCTCTGTAGTAGAAGATAAAGGATTTCGCCAGCTAATTTCACATTTAGAGCCCCGGTATACACTCCCAAGCCGCCGCTATTTTGCAGACGTGTGCCTGCCTGCTCTGTATGATACAGTCGCCACACACATCCATAGTCTGATCGATACTAGCGTAAGCCAGATAAGTTTTATCACAACCTACCTAATCCTCATGCACTAAAAGTAGCATAGCCCAGCCCTTTTCAGTTGCTTTATTAAGCATACTAGTGTAGCCGACTATGTGCCTTGTGTCATTCTGTTTATCTGCAGACTAAGCAGCCATTTGGCACTAGTTTCTGTACAAGTTCTATAAAACTTTTGGTTCTATAAAAGTCTTTATTTTTGTATTGACTGATTTTTGTTTTCATAAAAGGAGGCCAGATCTTGGCTAAAAAAAGCATTGTGCACTGTCTGTCTATAACAGATTCTGTTTGTTAGAGGAAATAATAAATGAACATTTGAAGAGTCAGAAGTGTTCTCTTTGTTGTGTTAACAATAGTGATGTAAGTTAGATTTGGTGAGATCACTATGGAATATTAAATCATCAATCTTTGCTCACTACATAGCCTTTCTTACCTTCAGGTGTGCATGAACTACAGGTTATCAACTGTGAAATTATATCTGTTCTCATATCGGTTCTCATATCGGTTATCGGCCACGAGAAGCGGGTAAACATCGGTATCGGTTGGAAAAAAATGCATATCGTGCATCCCTAATAGCGCCACCCATGGTCTAATCATGGTTATCCTTTCTGACATAGTTACTGAATCAGAATCAGAATCAGAAGACTTTATTGCCATGACATGTAAACATGGTAGGAATTTGGAGCACGGTTTACAGCAGGACAGGTGCAAGACAGGACAAGACAGTGCAAACCAACATCAAAGTGCAAGAGTCATAATTAATATAAATATAAAGTGCAGAGATCAAGTGTTCAAGTGTTCATATCCAGACAGTCCAAAGCTCTCTGGGTGGGGGTGGAGGGAGGGTAGATAGATAGGGGTCAGGTCAGGGGGGGGGCCCCAGCGGCATTTAGGAGCCGGATGGCTGTGGGGAAAAAGCTGTGTGCATGTCGGGCCTTCACAGTTTTTAGGGACCGCACCCTCCTGCCTGAGGGGAGCGGGACGAAGAGACCGTGTCCTGGGTGCTACTGATGCTCTCTAGTTGTGGCATGCAAATTTATAGCATTTTTGGTCAGGGACTTTTTGAGCTATTTGACCAAAGCGGGGAAAAGAATAATAAGAAATATACCACCAATAACAATACTGTTCCTACTACTATGTAGTAGTAGGAACTAGGGCTGCAACTAACGATTATTTTGATAATCGATTAATCTGCCGATTATTTTTTCGGTTAATTGATTAATCGGATACAAAAAAAATGATTTACTTTGCAAATTTTATTTTATGTTTTCTAAATCAGCCAGGCCTATACATATACATGTGCAAAATGAATAAGTATTAATAAAAAAATAAAAAATAATATAAATAAAAAAGGCTTTGCTACATCAAATAGGTTTAACAACAGGCCATGGACTATGGCGGTAGATTGTTTCGATAAAGTAATTGAACTCTAGCTCAATACATGCATTGCAAGTGCAATATAGGCTACAGACAAGACACTAGTGTTTTTATATAACAGATATGCTCCAAAACAATGCAATGTGTCCTCTCACTCCATACAATAGGCTAGGCTACAGTCAGTGCCTTACTCTAACTCACGGGTAGCTTGGTAGGCTACCACTAGCTAGCCTTTAGCTTATCACCTCTGCTCTACCACTGACGTTAGCCAGCTAGCTAAATACACTTGGCTGAGCCGTCTTCATCCATCACTGTCACATGCTTTCTTTTAAGGTGTTCTCGCATCACCGTTGTGCTCCCGTGCCATGCAAGATCGGTTTTGCATAGGTTGCACCATTTTTTAGTAGCTTTTAATGTGAAGTGCTCCCATACCGTGGACGATTTCGATCGAGTCGTTTTCTCCGCCTCCGCCATGATTTAAATGTAGCCGCCGCGCCGGTGTAGGTACCGGATTTTCCCACCCTACCAGATTTCCCCACTTTTCCGGTTCCGGTCATAGGTTCTGCCCTTTCCGGCCATAGGTAGCGCTATGATTCGCTATGATTCGCGATGCCTACACCGGCTCCGCAAAGCGTGGCGTGCGTCAACAGGAAGTAGGTTTGTTATGGAACAAGACCCGACGAATCGATAATGGATTCGTCGCCAACGAATTTCATTATCGATTTTTATCGATTTCATCGATTCGTTGTTGCAGCCCTAGTAGGAACACTAATAATGACTGTATAGCTACCTAAAATAATAATGGAAAATGTCTAATAACCATGTAGGGAAGCTGAGGCCATATGAAAAGCTGTTCAAGTGGCCATGAGAGACTGTGTGTGTGTGTGTGTGTGTGTGTGTGTGTGCGTGCGCGTGTGTGTGTCTTCTGAATCTCCAACACGTGTTGTTTGGAAATGTTACCAGCTGAGGAGTAAATCATTGCTGGGCCTAGACCATAGATTAGATTACGGGGAACATTCTCTCAGACTAGTGTTGTTACCTAGACTAGGACGAGCAACAGGGTCTGCGCTGTACAGCTCATAGAAACGATCATGACTCACCTCCGGACTGATCTGTCTCCGTCTCGCTCATCCCGTGAGCGCCATTCCTTAGGCCAATCCCGTTGAGCCTCTTCAGCTCACACACAGCCCCCACTGTGTGCCCCGGCAAGACCCCTACCACGGTCTCAGTCTCTTCAGGGACCTGTGGCCGCGAGGCCAGCCCCTCAGACATTCCCGACACCTGGGTCAGGTCCTCTCTGTTCTCCCTCTCGGGCATGCTGCTCTGGAGGTCCTTGCTGCTTACGCCGTCCTCAGAGTGGCCCATGCTGCAGGCCGAGTCATCCGCCACTGTCTGCCCCTCGTCTGCTTTTAGCGTGTCCAGGCTGGGCAGGGTGGCATCCTGTGTCCCCTGGGATGCCTTCCCCCAGTGGCCTCTCTGTGTATTCTCTGTCATCCCCCTGTCACTGTCCTCCATTGCTTCCCAGGTTGGGGCAGACGGACAACCGTTTGGCAGCCCTTCTTCCTCTGTCAACACTGCCCCTCTCCACTCGTGGTCTATAGGGGAGAGCCCTCCCTGGAGGAGGTGCTGCGCTGTCTCCCTTGTGATTGGCTCTTGTTTGGAACATGGCCTGCCATTGGCCAACTGGGTGCTGCTGCAGGTGGGATGGACAGTGTGGCCTGCCTCCTTACAGCTGGTGACACTGAGGACCTCCTGGGTGGCTGCCGAGATGGCCTCAGTAATCAGGCCAGCGGCCAGGTGCTCCAGCTCCTCACTGCTGCTGGCCCCATTCTCCTGGAAGTCTGCTGGGGCTGGTGCTGGGGCTGGGACCGGGGCTAGGGAGGCTGGTGTGCTAGTCATAAAGTGATGGTAGGAGCCCTGAGACGACATGGGGGTCTCTGTGACGGAGGGCTCTTGCATGGATGCTCTCTGGGCCTCGGGGGTGGTGACCTGCGAGGAGGGCAGCTTGTCTTTGGTCGAGGGGAGGGCGAGGGTGTCAGTCATCAGTTCAGCTGGCAGGTTCTCTGCGCAGGGTGCTGCCACATCGTGTTCTGCCACTGTTCCGTCTGACTTGTTGGCCAGGTCAGTGGCAGATGTGTCGTGGGTTGCCTGGGAAAGTGCAAACGTTGCCGTGGCGGCGGTCTCCTCTGGTGCAGGGGCCTGCTCGCTGACTGTGAGGTTCTCAGGCTTCGTAACCAAAGCTATGGAGGCTGCCGGCATGTGCCCAGTGTCGCCGTGCTCTCTCTCTGGTAGTGGGGGCGTGGAGATCTCTACTCTGCTCTGCGCTGTTAGAGGCGAGGCTGAGAGGGGCTGCGTCAGGCTGCTCGTAGTTACCTCTAGGCGGGTCGCCACCTCCAGGTCTGCCGTCGCTCTGTTCGGGTGGGGAGGTGATGCTTCCAATCTCTCTGAGGTGACCGGTGTGGTTGGAGGGGGACTCTGTACCTCTGCAGCCATGGCTTTAGTGGCTGGCATGTGAATCTGTGCTTTTACTTCCTGCTCTGTTGACCTCTGCTCTTTGATCTTGGGCGGTCTGTCTCTGCTGGCTGTCCGGTGGGTGGTGGTGGTGGTAGTGTTTGGGGTAGAGGATACAGCCCCCTTCTCCACCAGGCCGTTGCTGCCCTCGCTGGGGGATGTCAGCAGGCCCATGGTGGCCTCTGTCCCCTCTTCACTGTCGTGGCTGGTGACTTGCTCTTTCTTGCGCGAGATGTACCACCACCAGCCTATCAGCGCCAGCACTCCGGGCAGCGTGTACGGGACAACAGACCGGAACCTCAGCGGCATCTCCTCAGGACCCTAGCAGCTACACCTGGGGAAGGGGGAATTATAGGTTAGGTTAGCTGGAGTGGCATGCTGACTTCAATGCATTTGTTTATCTATATTTAACCAGGTAAGACCCTTGAGGTCATAAACCGAGTGAGAAAGTCAAGGAAGTAAAACAACATAACTTGTGTAAAATTCCTCAACAGCAGTTCAGGAGTATATGACTATGAATAGTCAAATAAAGCTTCTTATGATGACGGTTGGATAGACGATTCACCTACTTAGACAATGTATTTGTTGTAAGTCGCTTTGGATAAAGGCGTCTGCTAAATGCCAAAAAACGTAAATGAATAGTTCCAACAATACGGGTGATCATTAGTCAATAGTAATAGGGCACAAGTGTCTCATTTCCAACACTGTTAAATATGTTTTTTTGCATTGTTTCATGGGTGGCCAACTATCCAACAGACAGACACATTGCATAATACCACTAGGTTACAACCTGTAGTTTCACAGAGGGAGAACAGTAACACTTCTACATTCAGTCAAACAAATGTGTAAAGTGATGAAAAAGAGAGAGATATCCTTCCCTGCTTTTCTATGCTCTGGTCCAGAGGGAGTGAAAGAAATACAACGGATAGATCCAGTCTATTGTCTCTATTGGTCAGTTTGCGCTCCAGCCGTGCTGATATCCATGATATACGCACGGCTAAATGGAATGTTGACGCATATTTTCATATTACTCCACGTTTGTATATGTTACTGCTACCGAAGTTACATTATTACCGTTGCTTAGCAACCGATTAACAACTGTTCAGCGGATGAATACACTTACAATAAAACATAGTTCCATTAAAATACATTAAAAGTTTGTCTTGTCTTTCTTCTGTGAAATATTGATAGATAAATGTGGTAACCGTTGTATAAACCGTTGATATCTACGATATACCACAGCTTCTCGTTCCATAACGCTTAATCGTTGCACAGCAAGCTTTTTCTCTTTTTTTTTTTTTAAGTGTTAATAGGCTATACACATAAATGACAGCTTGGACATCAACGTCAGCAGCATGTGTTTAGCTTGGTGCAGCACGTGTTTAGCTTGGTGCAGGCTTGTTCCACAAGCCGTCTGCAAGACTGCAGGTCACAGAAGGACACTAGTGTTTACATGGGGCCATTATTAACACCAAAATGAGAAGGGTGTGTCTGACTTACAACCATAAACCAGCGCTGTTAACATAGATTTGAAGGACAATGTCACTGGGTGCACAAAGCACACAAGTCAACACACTGATTTTACCTGCTGAACCAGAAGCAGTTGCACTCTTGCATGTAGAATTAAAAGCCCTCCCAGTTTGGTTGCCTGTAACAACCTATAACTCCAAGTATAAACTAGGCTGACTGTATTTCTGTTTAGCAGCATTTTTCATACAGGTGCATGCATGGTTAAAAAAAAGAAAAAAGTCTAATTTGACATTGCAATGTATGGGAGCCACACAACGTCACAGTTCACTGAACTAGACAGACTGTCAACAATAAAGCTACGTTTGAATAGTGGCTGTTCAGCTATGATTCCAGGGAAGGCACAAGATAAACAAAGCATTTAAATTGTGGGGGGACAAAGCGAGCTTATGCAAATACACCTCTGGAGCAGACAAACACAGAAGGCAACTTCTCAGTCGTTGAGACTTGAGAGTTCAACAGTGCCTCCTTACAACAACTTACTGGTTGGGTGACGGCAGACCCAGGAGAATTCTGTATATCGTAGATTTTTTTGTACAGGTCCCAATTTCATTAATAATTTCAGTGGAATGGTTTGATGAACTGCACACTGATTTGAAATGCATGGCATTGCAGACAATGATGAACAGTCGTCATGAGTACGAAAATAAAAGCAAAGTGACAAAACACAAACAGGTGAAACTTTGTTCCTGTTAACACATGTTCAACCTTTAAGCATACATGTTGTGAATACCGTACACACTATCCAGTTACAGAGAAACTCCCATGGTCAGGAGTAGGACATTTACTATTAGCCTTAACTGTAGAACAAGCAACTACAGTAGGGTTCTATAGGCCAGGCAACTACAGTAGGGTTCTATAGAACAAGCAACTACAGTAGGGTTTTATAGAATCAGCAACTACAGTAGGGTTCTATAGGCCAGGCAACTACAGTAGGGTTCTATAGAACAGGCAACCACAGTAGGGTTTTATAGAATAAGCAACTACAGTAGGGTTCTATAGGCCAGGCAACTGCAGTAGAGTACAGAGTACAGTAGAGAGTTAGACCGAGCAACCACAATCAGGTCTCTCCGTAGCACCGGCAACAGCAGCTGTGTCACAGGGTTAATGTTTAACCTCCATCTGACTACTGGGCATGCTCGGCTCCTCCTGCCCCGATTGGTTGGGGCAGACGCCAACTCCATGTTAGAAAAGGAAGTCCAGACATGCCTTTCCTTAACAGATCCAGTGCAGCACAGCCTCTACAAGGAAGGAATGCATCACAGGGGTGACTCCCTCGCTTGCCCCCATCGACTACCTCACAGTCCGCTAGGACACATGGCGGGGCTTCCACTAGGCGCCTGTGTACTTGTAACCCATGCACGTACGCATTCAGTGTGCTAGTGAACCTTGGACTTTGACCTCCACATCGTTTGCTGTGCAGCTCACTGAGCAGAGGAGGGTCTTAGAGTGACAGAGTGCAGGCAGACAAGAGAATGTGTACTGTAGCGCGCTGGGATGTGCTGCTAATACAGGGGAGAGTATGAAGAGGTCTGGGTTTTAAGGGGTTCTTCAGTCGTCATACCCCACAATGGAGGCAGTGGCACGTATGTTTTTTTCATCAGGCATTTCCTAAGAAACCCACTCGAATATGCGAGTCATTGCCTGACTATGTGTGGGTGTCAATCATTTGCACGCATCTATCATCTATTTCACTTGTAAGAGAGAAACACACAACAGAGGACAGCTGAGACTCTAATAACTTCCTCACCTGAGTATAGAGTAGGCGTGAGCATCTCAATAAGACTGTGCTGTCGTTTAACAGAGCTTATACACCTAAGAGGCTCAACGCTGAATGACACGGGATGAGGACAGGCCCATGAATGGAGGTTGTAGCACTGCTGTGTTTGTACAGGGGGACACCTCGAATAACTGAAAAACACAGACTTGAGCACCTCACTTTCTTCAGTGAGATATGTGGTTGCTCAAAGCTTGCAGTGTAGGGACAGCCCTGCACTGCAGGGTCAATGCTGCATGCCAACATGCATGCCAATTAAGAAAACTGCAACAACAACAAAAACTGTGCATTGACCTGATCAGTCATGCAATCTTTAATGTCAATTGTAAATGCCTTCAGTCATAGTAGCGGTGGTTAACATGATACTGCGTGTTTGTGGGCCTATCACCACCTATTCAGACTTCACAAATTTGGTGATGTCTTTTTTAATATTTTCATTCAGTTCTCTTTTCGTTGAATGACGAATTAGCTAACTAAGCATTAGCTAATGCATGTGTTAAACCTGGTGCAGAGCTATCGTAATGCTGCCTCAAGAACCACCGTAATGACTGTCTAAATTCAAACACCTAACAACTGTGTATGTCAAAATCACACAAAAGTGAAACGAGTTGACTGGCAAAAACAACAATTTGCTCCACGCTTTGATAAGAGGGGCTTTCCGGAATTCCAACGGTGGGATTCCCACGGTGAGGTGGCTATTGGAGGGCAGTGATGTGGAGGGAGCAGGAATCACTAGCTGGGAAGGGTTAAAGGACAGGGATTAATGAGGGGTCATGCTAGCATTAGTCCTAGGATAGGCAACGCCCCCCCATCCTTTCGCTACAGAAAGGAGCCCAACCATGGCCTCCCACCTGACCCAGCCCTGGCTTCTTAAGCATCCAGTAGTAAGCCACAGCAGGATCATCCCCAGGGTAGACTGTAGGCTACAAACAAACAACAAACCACTTGTGACTGTGTGCCTGGCCCAGAGCAGTGCATCTGTGTGTGTGTGTGTGTGTGTGTGTGTGTGTGTGTGTGTGTGTGTTTTCTATCCACACCACATTCGAGGACATTTTCCCATCAGCCATTGGGATTGGGCAGAAAAGCAGGAGTTCAGGTGTTCAGACTAACATATTATCTGCCTTTGATTTATGACACATTTTTGGGCAATGTGTTAAAAATAAAAAAAATAAAACTGACATTTGTTAATTGAGCTTGTACATTAATCAAACTATCTAATTGCTGTCATGCAACAATGAAAGCCAGAGCACCACTACCCTACTCTTTAAATTGAGCGAAACTCCTACTTAAATCATTATTTATCGGATCAATACGAAAATTATTCACCCAGTTTGCCACCACTTTAGTTCTGAAAACCTTATTTTCAGTGGCCAATTAGCTGTCATGTCTGTAAGTCAAGAGGTACATTGAAATGGAACATCTCGCACTAAAGATGAGATACACTGTGGTAGATATAGAAACACGACAGAGCTATTAGTAGAATACCTAATGTCTGGTGAATAGATTCGGACTTTTGAATTGACAGACCACCCATGCCACCGTAAAGCCTTATTCAATTGCAAACCCGTAGTAGTGTGTCAGTCTTGCTTCCGACATTCACCTTCGACAAGGTTAGAGGCATAACCACCCACACAAAGTTAGGCTACTCCAGTAACGGCCAGGTGGAATAGGCGTCTCCGCTCACACCGCCATGTGGGCCCGTGCATGGCCGAGGACAGGGGGGGCTCGCACGGCAAGAACCAAGCTGCGCCGCTCTACGACCTTGGGGCTAGATAACGGAGGGGGGGGGGGGGGGGGTCACTCTATATTTGCTTTACATGTCACTTACAACCCCATACAATGTGCTGACTACAGGCAGCGTAAGCAGCTTAATACACACCCGAGGCTGCATTTGGAAAACTAGGCAACCTTTTAGCCGATAGCCTTAATAATTCTCCACCCACCCATGCAGTCGAGATGAGCGATCGAGTCTGCTCTGTTACTATCTGTCACTAGATCTCTGTAGGTTATCCTAGGGAAAATGAATCATATCGGAAGCCAGATTTAACTGACTCAGACTACAGACATTAGACGCCCTTGTGGCGGCTAATATTGACCAATCCGCTCTCAAAACTGGTCTGCGAAATCAAGTGTTCGCCAACACTTGACGGGTGATGCTGGAGTAAGCTAGTACAATTACCTCGAGGTGGCCATGAGCTCCACATATCCGCCGCTATTCGATATCTACAACTCCAAAGCAGTCTAACTAGGCCTACTACAATATATGCGGTCAAATTGAGTTGCTTCCAGGGAGCTCTTGCACAATAGCTGTAAGAGGCAGACTAGCCGGGATAGGCTATGAGACTAGCTATGATATGACTAGCTATGATATGACTAGCTATGATATGACTAGCTATGATATGACCTACACACTGTGCGTGATAAACGCGTGGTAGCTAGGCCGCGGCGCAAGATGAATTACAGTCCATCAAGTTAGCCGGCTAGCGCCTCACAAACGTATTTAAACACACACAGCCCCTGAAACTCAGCCAAGAGGACAACACGGCGTGAAGGCTTTAAACAAACACCCTATGTGCGTGATCTGGATGAAAGTGTCCATTTGTCCAGCTAATTCATACAAGCCTCTATTAGGTTAGCCATGTTCGTTGAGTCTGAGCTCAATGACTGACACTCCATTCACAACGCTGCTGCAGCGAGTCCCAACGCACTAGAATCTGTTCCACTGCGCGAGCCGAATTATATAACACCACGTACATTATAGTGTTTGTTCGTAGGGGGAAACTAGCACCTGACCAAATGTCGCATGTATCCTATAAAGGGCATCTTGGTCGTGATATAACGCTACTCTACAACTCGGGCCTCAAAACCTTCACGTTAGCTCGCTAGCTGGACATGAAGGAATAACCACCTTATTCGCTAACCAGGCATATTTGCTTGCAAGACACAGCGAACTCGTGCACACAAAGATAGTGACCACGCAATTGACAATTTGAATTGTACAATTTCAATTTGGTAACAGAAAAAAATAGCTATTCATTCACTGACTGCGCGTGTAACATGGTCTCAATGACATGTAGAATACTGCACACGAGAACGGCGTTACAACCGAGTTGTGACAGTCAACGATCGTTCCAATTAAATGGCGACAGTTTCTTCGAGTGGACAGTTAAGGCCCATTACTGGTAATGCAACATTGTAACTCGCCAGGGGACTAGATCCTGCTACCTTGCTACAAATGTTGCAGGCTGCATAAGCAGCTCACGTCGTCTCTGATGTCTGCCATATCATTGGCAACTTTACACTATTCACCTCCTCATACTTACAGTATGTAAGCGTCCTCCGCGCCGCCACGGTGAATTGAATGATCGTGATATAAAGTTACGTATTCCGGGCCCAACTAAATCCCAACGTCTCCCCCCTATCTTATGTCTATCTTTCTCTATCCTCCCCACGTGTTGACCGTTCAAGCACCAGACTCTAAAAACAGACCCAACAGCTGATCAAACCTCGCGATAATGATGCAGACGTGTGAAGACCCTGACGACTGTAGTCTCGCGGGGTTAGGGATACTGTGAAGTTTTACGTGCAAGTACAGTTTAATAAGGACAATAGGCAAGTGGTGCTTATTGGGGTCTTTGAATTGTGGTATTTGATCTAAAAAATCAAGTCCTCGACTTGACCTCTAATTAAAACAAAAATGATAGAGTAAAGATTCTTGAAAAAAGTAGCCCAGAACATGTGTATCTCGAAACCAGGCAGGTCAGTGCCCCATTGGCCATTACAGTGTGTGCGTGTGTGCGTGTGTGTGTGTGTGTGTGTGTGTGTGTGTGTGTGTGTGTGTGTGTGTGTGTGTGTGTGTGTGTGTGTGTGTGTGTGTGTGGTTCAAGGCTTGAACATTTGAACATTCCATGTAGAATGGCTTTGTAGAGGTTCCCTTTTTGAATACTCACAGATACAGATGCATCCGTCCTCCTTCCCTTCGTTTAGGAAATTACTGATCTGACATAACTTGGTTGGTGAAAACAGTGCAATAAAATGCTTATTTTTACCAGTGCAATCACTATAGATCAGCAATTAAAAGCCATCTAAAAGGAATAACACTTGATGTAATATAATCGCTGAAACCATTCGAAATATTAGGTAATTCAATATTGGACACAATTTAAGGACAATTTAAGTGTAGGACATATGAATGGTCTAATTCAAAATCACGAGGAGACCTGACACAACTGCAACATTATACCTTCAGATTGAATCAACCATAAATTATATTGACAATAAGACCAAATGACCAGAGTGGAGAACAAAACCTTTATTACTAACACTTGAATAATTCAATTTGTATGTTATACATTACACAGCAACTAACTGCTTTACAAAAAAGCTAAATTATACAATATCATCACATTTACAGTGTAGTAAATAATCCTTTTTCAAATTGTACACAAAATATTTACAAAGGTGAAATACACCACTTAAAAAAAATCCAGACCAACACTCCAGAGACACATTAGATTTGCATAACATCAAATTATACATGCCACATTTGACGATTCACCAATGACAAAACCCTTGACTGTGATTCAGAATAGTGCAAGTCAACAACTCATCTAAAGAGGCGATGGGTACTCAGCCCTCAATGGACATGATGGCCTTCATCCTGAAAAAGGACATTCTTGCTATACTGTCAGTTGTACAGTAATACAGTTTTCCTCCTGAAAAAAATAAAAAAACATTTGAAAACTTCTACAATTACTGAATTCTCAAAGTAAAGTGCTGAAAGAGCACTGGATTCTCTTTATCAAAGGCGAGAGACGACTCACCAAGTCATAGAATGGAATATGTATTAAGGAGCAAGCAACTGTTGGAGCTGTACAACGATACACTGATGAGTGATTTTGCAAATACATCCATGAGGAGGACTTTAAAAATACTGTCTTAAAATTGGGGGTTGGCTATTAAGATGAATCAGGGAACAGTATCTGGGAAATATGTTTTTGGGAGAAGGTATTTAAGTGGTCAGAGGGATACCAAATACTGTACTATAACATTATCTTGTTGACCATGGAATTTGGGTTTCTTTGATATTCAATTGTCTAGTTGCATTTGGTTACCTTTTTCTGATTTCTCTTTTCCCTTGACATTGTTTGGAGACGTACCATGTAATGTTAATCACAAAGGTGATTCAAGGTGTTGGAAGGATTTTCATCTCAACAGCCTTATTGTTCAGCTTCAGTTTTCTATTCAGTTCAAACAGTTTCCATGTTGGCAATGATGACCACTATGCCTCTTCAATTGATACACTCAGGGGGTATTTAGAAAATACCAACATGATACCACATTGAGGACCGATAACTAATATTATTCCATTGAAAGGGCTGGAGATGGTTTGACTATGGATACCTACAATAGCCTCTAATTAGAATGGCACGGTATGCTCACATACCTTAACATGGGGTTACCATGTCCTAGTTTCACCAGTGCACTCAAATGTTTGCTGTTTAAGTATGACAATCCACGTTTGTATTAAATTAAATGAGAGCCTCTAGCAGTGAAAGAAATCTAATTAATCAGAATTACATTCCAACTAAGCATGAGTGGACCGGGTAATCAGATAACATTCATACTCATACATTTGAAACAATAAAAGTAAAGCTTTAGACATTTCCGAAACATGTTTTTAATGGATTTCATTTTCCTTCCCATAGTGCAAGCTAGTCTTTGGTGCAGTGTCCCTGGAGCTGCATCGAGGATTGAGGTCCTCTATGACATTGGGGTTCTGTTTAGTAAGAGTCTGGTACCATACGGTGTGTGTGAAGGGCATATATAGGTCACGTCTATAACATTCAAAGTACCCAATTTCTCTACCTTTAATTTGGCCATTAGAGACAATCTCTACCTAGATTAAACAGGAAAAAGAGATCTCTGAAGACAACTGGATACAATTGGCATCTTATCGATTATTCAACAAGATCTATTCTGTAATCTCTATAAAACATCTTAAAACCGGTGAAAGACGTTACTTGTGATCAAGATTTGATAGACATCAAGACAGTGAACAGATGTTAAAATAGTTGTTATTCTTATTGAGGTATGGCAATTTTTGCAGATCACATATTACATAATGTTTTACCCCATTGACTATAAACAAATCAAAATGCTTTTCACAAAAAAACTACATAATTCAAATCAATAAAATATTTACAAGTTTGCGCTGTTCTTCTAGTGTCTTTGCAATTCTTACATGGCAAGTGTTTCAATGGAATAACTTCAAAAGTTCATAAAGCCTATCTAACTGTACAGGATAAATACTTTCAGGCAGCAGGGTATTGATGATTGTATATTTGACGATCATTAGATACAGTTGACAACAAAGCTCTTCACTGCATGTCAACGTAGAGTCAATGTGTCGCTATAATTAGTACCTGTTCTTTTTTCAGAGCAAGGTTTCACTTATTTTACAAATTATACAAATTATACACATTGGTAAAACCCTGACAAAGGCACACAATAGATAAAACAACAACCCCAACATCTCAATTATTATTAGAACTAGTTTTATATAGTATATATATATATATATATATATATATATATATATATATATATATATATATTATATACACAGTACAATAGTACATATCTGGGGAGAATCCAAATGACGTGTGCATCCGTGTCCAGATCTCAAGAGTGTGGATTTAAGGTTGTTTGAAGGACATGGGTCTGCATGCCTTGGTCAGTTGGGTGCACCCAGCACAGAGGAAGGTGGTGTGTGAGGGTGGTGGTGGTGGGGGCTCAGATTTTAGGGGAGGTGGTGGTGGTGGTTGTGGATGCTGGCTGAAGCGAGAGGCTGCCCTTCATCATGATCCTTCCCCCAGTCTCCAGTTCTCAGTCTTCCTGGGCCTTGACCACATAGCCATGTTATGGTCGAGCTTTGGCGTCAGAATTGACGCCGCCAAACATCGCCCCCTCCTCACAATGTCTAAAAGGGTATTTTTTTATGTGGACCTCACAACAGTGTCAGAGTCAAAATGATCCCTCTGCCCTTGTGTCCAAAAGTCCGGCCTCGCACGTCCTGCCTGACTCAGTGCAGCGCAGGTCCACAAACCTTCTCCAGTTCATACACTATATATGTGTTCTGTGCAGTTCCAGCCTTCCAAATCACGTGGAATCATTGAGAATTCACCTTGACAAAACTGAAGACCAGAAAAACTATGACTATACAATGGCTTATTTTCAATCATCACCCGCCACCATGAGTTTCAGTGCTCTCTAGAGGCAAAACAAGTGTCAGTCTGACTTGACCATCCAAACACAACAAAACTAGAAACTTCAAAACGAGAAGTGCAGCATTATTTCTGGCGTTGTGAGCCAAGGGCCTTTGGAGGGCAATATTCTTTCTTTCCATCTCCATCTCTCCCCCCTTTCTTTCTGTCTTTCCTCCTTTGTCTCATACTATCTTCTTGATGCTGGGCCTCTTGAAGCTGCCTGCGCTGCGTTGCTTCTGCACCTGGCTGGCCGAGCCGTGGCGCGTACGCCCGCTGGTGGAGAGAGCCGCACTGGGAGAGAGCTGCATGTTCTCCTTATCTACGCCTGGACAGAGACATGGAGAGAAGGGAGGAGGCCGGGAGAGAGAATAGGTTGAGGATGTAAGTGAATGAGAGAGAGGGAGAGAGAGAGAAATACCATTACAATGTGAAAAGGTAATGAGACCCAGGACCAGAAATAAGAATGACTTTATACAATCCTTGCCAGCTAGTGTCAGCTAGTTATCACCTCAATGAGCTGACCACTTAACTAACTGGAAGATCTGAAGTATTCTTGTCAAACCAATCACGTTGATGGATTTATTCTGCTGAATAAAGTGAAGTGACAACAAGCCGACACTACTAGCCTCATAAAATTGTGCAACATCAATCCGTCTAATTAAAATAAACAATTACACTAATGGGATAGGAGTATAATATGTCAAAATGTCATAGTCCCCTGTGTATTCAATATTGGCTCCATTTCAGATCATTCATAAGAAGCAAGTGATTTATAAACCATCAGTTTATTTATTTTACTCTTTTAATTACACAGTTCTACTATGATATCGACTGAATGAAAAGTTCTACCTGTCCACAGAGGATCATTGTCATTCTGTCTCAAACACTAGATGGCGCTATATTCAAGGTTTGGATTACACAGGCATAATCTCACTCGAAATGGACTCAACATTTCTGCATTCAGACAGGAAGACACTTGAGGATTAAATGAGGGAGCAAGTTACCCTTCAAACACCCTCAGAATTCCATGAGAACCTATTTACATTTTAACCATTTAGCAGACATTTTTATCTAAAGCAACTTACAATTAGTGATTACTGAGACAGTCTCCCTGGAGTAACGTACGGCCTTACTCAAGGACTCATGACCTCACTGACTCACTATCCACTAGGCCACCATTACCCCACAACCCTATACCTCTCTTACAAAGCAACGATATTTAAGTAAACAATATGACACCAGCCCTCCCCACAACAGATTGCATCCCGATTTGGTTGGCAGTCAATTTCTAAGATGCTATTCTTGCAGTCCTTTCACACATCGTATTAATTGTTGTTGTTTTTCTCAACAGATGGAAGTTGGGGTGTGTGTTTGACCTTGCTTGACGCCTAGGGGTCACAAGGTCAAAGGCGAGGAGTACCTGGCAGGAGGAGGAGGTGCGGCGCAAAGACAGCAGACTTAGAGCAAGGTAGAGAGACTTCACACAGAGAGTGAAAGAGATAGAAAGAAAGAGGGAGAAAGAAACAGGAGTGAGTGATGATGAGAGACAAAAGAAAACAAGAATAACACAAAAGTAAAAAGGGAACAATGACTGAGAACAAGATTCACCTTAAAGCACTGACATAAAACCAATCAAAAGCTTTCAATGAGGTTACATGGTTTTAAAAACGCAGACAGTTGGAGAGTGTGGCGAACCCCGGGGTAGAGTAATAGAGACAGTAACTCGCCCCCAGCAGGTCTCGAACCCTGATCTCCCGCCTCTTAACTGGCTGCGCTAACCGCAATGCCAAGGGAGTTAACCCTTTGGCATTGAGCTTAACGTGGCCGGTTGGGAAACGGGAGATCGGGGTTCAAAACCCGCTGGGGGGGGGGTTACTCTACCCCAGTGTTCGCCAGAGAGTAAAATAGGAATGAATGCAAAGATGATAGTGAAGGTATTATGTGTCACATAAAGCTTTTTTTTTCTTCTTGTGGGTAGTGCATCGTATCTACTCTGGAAATGTAGCAGGTCTAACTACAGTATATAACAGCAATCTCTTAATCTATAACTGCAAAAAAAAACACTGGTGACTATGAAAGCTAGTACAATGACAACAGTATAGACAGAATGGGACTCATGAGTTACCACAGTTTGCCAACTATAGGCTCGGGCGCTAGAGGCCCAGGGAAGCTCTATAGTTGTGATTTGTACCAGATGTTTTGGCAGGCGTCTCGTCCGAGGGCTTGGGAAGTGACAGAGTTGGGGAGCGTCTATAAGCTACACGACCGACCCCCGCACACATGGTGACGTTAGAGACAAACCAGAAGAGAGAGTGAGTGGATTAGAGTTAATTGTTGGGGGTAAGAACGAGACAACATGCAAATGCACACAAAATGTCTGACATACTGTATGTTTGATGACAGTGTCAATTAAGTATTCCTGCCTTCCTCCTGAAGGTGCCTTTGAGTATCACTATATAATACTATATTCAGGGTTTAGGTCAATTATTTAATTTCAAATTCAGTCAGTTCAGGAGACTAATTAGTCTGAAAAATTACCAGGAATTGAATTCCTGAATGAATGAACTGAAAGTCCAGTGTCTAAGAGAGACGTTACATATTGCAATGCTTTCTGACATTTTGCAACAGCAAATATATTTAGTGAACAGCAGCATCATCTTGTGAGGGGACATATTAGGCTCAGTGACATTTTTTGATGCAGAGAGAGAGCGAGAGAGAAAGAGAGCTAGCAGGGGGGCTAGAAAAATCACACACCGCAGCAGAGTCTACTCAACAAGCCTGCCTGGAAATGGAGTGTAAAAAAAAAAGACTTGACTACATTGTATTTATAATGTGGTCGCATAAAATGTCATCACTCCTCCCCAAGCCAATATAGCAATTATTTTGACATTAACATGTCTACTTTTGTTTACCTGAGCGAGAGAGTGGGGGGGGGGGGGGGAGAGAGAGAGAGAGAGAGAGAGAGAGAGAGAGAGAAAGAGAGAATGTGTGTGTGTGTGTGTGTGTGTGTGTGTGTACATGTAAGTGTGTATGTTGGTGTGTGTGCTGACCTGGCGAGTGCTGCGAGGTTGCCAGTGAAGTCATGGAGTTGGAGAGGTTGAGGTTTGCGTTGATGCTGAGCTGGCTCTGAGTGACAGGAGGGTAGGGCGAGGTGGGCGTACGGAGCTGCTCCTCCCCCCTCTCCTCCTCCGGTCCAGGCAGGTAGCTGTCAATCAAGGCCTCCAGGAACTTCACTATTAGCTCTGCATAGTCTGGGATCTGGGTTTGCTGGGGGGCAGAGAGGCAGGCAGGAATAGACAGTGAGAGAGAGAGAGAGAGAGAGGGGAAAGTTAACACAAGATATACGTTGAACAACACACAGAGACTCTAGGGCCCTAAGACTTGTTTCTCGTGTCAAGTATTTTTGTATGAAATGTGCCATATAAATTAAATGTGTTTAATTGATTAAAGAGCTTTTAATGGCCCAACACTTTCTATCCTGAGGGGCCACCCAGACTAGCCACAGAGCAGAAGGGGAACGCTGTCCCTTCCTTGACCATTGATAGGGTTTTACATGTCTCCTAATGATTTAAGTTATTTATTTGGTCTTGGTTTACAGGGGTGCAAACTGGCGATGGTCCAAAAAGGTGACACTTTTTTTTTTGCCCGTAGATGGTTAGCTCTAGCATTAACAGTGGTCTAACAATGATGAGTGTGTAAGTAGCGATGGCCCTGACCTTAACACCCTCATAATTAATATAAGCAACCTGTTCTCAAAAGAATTATGCGGGTTCCTGCAGGTTTCAACAAGTTACATTTAAGACCTTTATAAGACCACTTTTAATAGATTTTAAGACCTATTGAGCAAGTATTGGTATTAGACTCACATTGGTTGATTCTTTTCATTAGCAATGCTGGGTGATCTATTCTGTTGCATATAGAACAATGATAATGTAAGTTAGCCTACTCTATCAATTTCTTGATTCATTTCCATTGCTTCTCAACACATTACTAGATATAATAGCATAAATAGCAGAATAAACTCAAACACTTACTTACACTCACTTACACTGCATAGCCTACATACTGAGATATGGCACACACACACGCTATATTTACTAAATCACACACACCGTTGCTACCAGTGGCGGCTGGTGCAAAATTTTTTGGGTGGGGCACAGCAGTGTGGTGGGGGGGTCCTCTTTCGCGCGCGCAGCGCGCGCGAATTTTTTTCGCGTGCACGACTTTTTTCGCGTGCACGCGCATAAAACACGCACTGGCATTACAACCACTGTATAATTTCAACTTTCACCCTTAAAATGACCGTGTGGGCCATGGAGAAGTTACCCTGTCAACTACAGACACTGAGGTGGAAGAGTGACCGGTCTATGGACGTCGGTAAGGTCCAATACCCAGTGTCAGACAAGGAGGAAGTCTAGTCAACAAGGCTAGTACAGGCCTCACAGCTACACTCAGGTTAATAAAGGTAGCAGATGAATATGTGTACTATGTGTCTGTGTGACATGGCTACATCAATGAGCAGAGATGAATGCTGCAGTCAGTAGTACAGTAACTATCTATTTCATAGACACATGATGGATGATGATGGAGAGTGATGGTGGTCAACACATCACAGCAGGTCAACACATTCAATGATGTATCACAACCAGACCATGTCAGAAACACAACCAGACCATGTCAAAAACACAACCAGACCATGTCAGAAACACAACCAGACCATGTCAGAAACACAACAATGCATCAGCTGAGTTAAAGAAAACCAACTCTTACCTTTGATGACAGAACATGAGCCGTGTTTACCCGTACCTCCGCCTTGCCCCGCGCATATTGCTATGAATAATTCGAAGATAGGTGCTTGCACGTTAGGTGCAAGGCTGCTTGGTTAACCCATTAGCGGGAACATTATTAGTTGCACAAAATAGGCTGATTTAATTGACCATGAACATCAGAGACAGACATTACGAATCTTCATTTAAAATACTCCGGAAGCCCGAAGTCC